>NC_052048.2:25675519-25828170 GCF_903992535.2 Arvicola amphibius | reverse complement strand
TCATCGTTGTGACTGGAAGAAGAGAGATTTGACTCCAACAAGAGCTCTCTTAACAAGAAAATTAACAGTATGGTGCGTGTGGTGGCGCACGCCTTTGATTCCAGAGCAACACTCCGGAGGCTGAGGCAGGTGGATCTCTATGAGTTTGAGACCAGCTTGCTCTATATGTTAGTTCCAGGCCAGCCAGTTGTAACACCCCTTCCCCCAGCCCCTGGCCCTGGGTGGGAGGGCATGCCACTAGCACTCGCTGCTCTCTCCCCAGTCTGGCTGCCACGTGGAATTGTTGTTCCTACGCTACATCTCGGACTGGGACCTGGACCCCGGCCGGTGTTACCGCGTCACCTGGTTCACCTCCTGGAGCCCCTGCTACGACTGTGCCCGGCACGTGGCTGAGTTTCTGAGATGGAACCCCAACCTCACCCTGAGGATTTTCACCGCACGCCTCTACTTCTGCGAGGACCGCAAGGCCGAGCCTGAGGGGCTGCGGAAACTGCACCGCGCAGGTGTCCAAATCGGGATCATGACCTTCAAAGGTGAGAGTTATGCCCAGCAGTTTAGAGTAAGGCTAGTCTGCGGGGAGACTGGGGGCAGAGGGGGACGGGGAAGGGGCGACTCCCTACCGGCTCTCAATTCCTCTTCGATGTCAAAAGTATTTGTTTTTTGAGACTAGGTCTCACTATCCCAGGCCAGCCTTCAACTTGCAGCTTTCTGGCGCCTGCGTTCTGAGTACTGGAATTCTGAGTATGCACCTGTCTCAGAATGATCAGAATTTGTGGGACAGAAGTTGGGGCCCTGAGGGTGTGCTCAGTGACAGAACTCTTGCAAAGCCCTGCGTTCCTCCCTTACCAGACAAATAATAATAATAATAATAATAATAATAATAATAATAATGAGGGTCAGATAGATAGATGGCTCAGAGGGGTCTTTGCCTTGATGACTTAAGTTTGAACCCTGGAACCCCACATGATGGAAGAAGAAAAGCAAGTCTCAAGAACTGTCCTCCGACCTTCTAACCTTCCGACTTCTGACCTTCACGCACACACAGTAGCCCCCCACACACATGCACACTTCCATCTTGCCTTTTTTTTCTTTTAAGACTATTTCTACTGCTGGAATACATTTGTAGAAAATCGTGAGAGAACTTTCAAAGCCTGGGAAGGGCTGCATGAAAATTCTGTCCGTCTAACCAGACAGCTCCGGCGCATCCTTTTGGTAAGGATCTCTCTCTCCCTATCCCTCCCTCCCTCCCTCCCTCCCTCCCTCCCTTCCTCCCTCCTTCCTTCCCTCCCTCCCTCTCCCTCCTTCCCTTTCTCACTCTTTGTCTCTCCCCCTCCCTCTCTCTCCCCCTCCCTCTCTCTCCCTCCCTCTCTCTCTCCCCCTCCCTCTTTCTGTTTCCCTCTCCCCTGACTAGAGCCTCTTAGATATTTTCTGAATCACTCATTTTTTATATGGTGAATGTTTCAGGGTTCCTACAGTCCAGTTTCCTTCCTTTTCCGTCTTTCCCCAGGGCAGAGCCCCACTAAGACTCCTTTCTCTCCTCTTCTCTCCACCGAGTCTTCGAAACTCTTCCTGTTATTACCCCACCCCCCTCAAATGGGGTTCCTTCCAGACCAGAATTCTCCCTCCTAAAAAGGTCCTGGTCCCAATTTACTTTCTTCTCAAGCCAGCCACTTTGTTTAGACGCTTTCCTTCACCCCCCCCCCCCAGCTCAATTTTGAAGCCATTCACTCAGGCTGTATCTCTCTTTCTCTGCAGCCCTTGTATGAAGTTGATGACTTGCGAGATGCATTTCGTATTTTGGGACTTTGATAGCAACCTCCTGGAATGTTTCGTGTGATGAAATTTCTCTGCTGAAGAGAGTGGAAGGGAAAACAATCCTTCAAGTGCCCATTTTTCTTCTTAAGTGCTCATTTTCATAGAGTGTAGGGGGGAAATTATATGACTTTTAAAAAATGCTTGCTATGCAAAATAGCATAGGTCCTCCAGAGGGAATGATACAACTGGCAGCTTTGAGAGCAACATCGCCATCTGCTGGAGAACAACAGAACTTCAGGACTTTGGACCATGGTTAAGTGACGTTTCTGTCTTGAGCTTTAAACAGGATGGAAACAGAAGGCATATGCTTAGAAGAGCATATGGAGACGGTCACACGATTTGTTACACACACCCTCTGTTTTTATTCCTTTGAATTATCAGCGGTATCAGTGACAGATTTTTCTACTCTCTTCCTTTGGGGCTCACTTTCAAGGAAGCCTTTTCCCTGAGGTCATAGTTTGTGGTCTGTCCTGGTGAGAGAGCAGGACCAACCATACACCGTTCTCTCCAAAGCATTAATATTCAGGCATGCGCTGTACGTTTTCATTGTCTGTCGTGCTTTTAAATATTTGTATGTGAGAGGGCTTGGGTGGGCTTTGAGCTGTGTGTGGTCAGCTCTGAGTGGTTGTAATAAAGGATCTTAAAAGGCAGATGAGGACTATGGAGAAATCTGGAAATGAATTGATGCCGCAAGGAGCGAATGCTCTGGGAACACGGACTTTTTTTTTTTTTTTTAAATGTCATCAGCTTCTTTGCAATCTGATCTAAAAGAAGAGTTCAAGAGTTTAAGTCAATTTTCAGAGCGCATCTCTTAAACAGCCTTCATTCTCTGAAAGGGATGAATTAAGCACCCTTATTTTTTTAAGTAGCTGGTGCCTTGCAATAAAGAAAGGAGCAGCAAATCCAGATCCACAGTCATCAGAGCCGCTTGTTTCCCAGTAGAACGGGCAGATTCTTCCCGCGTCCTCCTCACAGTGGCTGCGACCGACCACGGAGGAGGTGAACCTCCGGATGCTCTAATCCAACACGGTGCGGCTGTGGAAGCTCCGAGAAGCATGCAGAGCTGGGAGGCGGCAGAAATGGCTGCATCACTCCGTCTCCTTCCCTCACGACTCTTAAAGGAGCCTGTGCTTTAGAAACACCACAGACTTCTAGTAACGGACACCTGGGAGCGGCTTGAGTATCGAGAGGTGATCTGTTCTCGTTGGTGGATTGCCAACAGTTAGGGTTTTCCAGTTTTTGTATGTGTGTGATGCTGCTCCCCCAAACTGTGAACTGTATAAGGGGGACAAGATGGCGAGTTTGAGGCCAGCCTGCGCTGCACAGTGAGACCCTGTTTAAAACAGTGTGTGTGTGTGTGTGTGGGGGGGGGTGATAAATAGTACTTAATAAGGAAAAGTGCAAGACCTCAAAAGGAAATTATGTTTTACCCAACAAAATATAAGGAACCAACATAGACTCTCTATTTGTCCTTATGTGTGCCTAGTCTCCCTAACAACTACCTTCGATGGTGAGAAAAGAATTCAGAATAAACATCCCTGTGCAGTTATTACCCAATTCCCCTTATTATGCAATTAAAAGACCCACAGGAAGTCCTGTGCACACAACTGTATTTATTGTATGTGAACTGCTGTGGAAGAGTTGAAAATAAATATCACGACTTCCTGTATCTATTCGTGCTTTATTTTATGTTGTAGAGCATCCAGTGACATTCCTGCCATCATTTCCTCTACTGAAATATTGAAGTGGGTTCCTGAAGTCTCATACATGTGAAACGTTAGAAATTTCTACAGCAGCACAGAAAACTGCAACCATCTAAACCTGTGGCTCCATCGCTCAGCAGCTAGTCTCTTGATTTTTAGAAACGTTTTTCCCGACAACAAATTTATTCTGGCTCATTTCAGATGAACTGGATAAATGAATAAAATTTGGAAGTTTTGAAGATGAACTACTGAATAAAATAATGTTGAAAATGATTTATAAAATTAAAGTCATGCAGATTGCAGGGCAGTGGTGGTGCACGCCTTGTTGGGTCCACGGGGGGGGGGGGGGGGGGGCAAAGATGGGGACAGACAGTCGAAGTCTAGTAAACCAGAGCAATTTTTTTTTTTTTTTTTTTGGTTTTTCGAGACAGGGTTTCTCTGTAGCTTTGGAGCCTATCCTGGAACTAGCTCTTGTAGACCAGGCTGGCCTCAAACACACAGAGATCCACCTCCCTCTGCCTCCCGAGTGCTGGGATTAAAGGTGTGTATCACCACTGCCCTGCAACCAGAGCAAACTTTATTCCAGGGGAAAAAATTAAATAAATAAATCTCCATGGGGCACAAAAAGCTTATCAGCTGGCTGAGACCGCAGCCAGAGATGGGCTTGTAAGTCTGTGGCAAACGACAGCTTTCGAACCCCACCTTTTTTATATGAAGAAGCAACAAGCATTAGGCAATAACAAAGGAATTTTTACAATCTTGAGGTGAATCTTAGACACAGATTGCCCTTCTTTGCAATTTCCATTAACAGATTTTTTTTTTCAGTTAAGCTAGTGTTTGTATTTAGTCCATTGTTTTCTTTGGCATTCCCTGATGGTGTTTACCAAGGCTCTGCACCTCCCTGACATAGCCAGTTTTGCATAGCAGGGAAGTGTATGGGGAAATGTACAACCAAAAAGTCAAAAGTCTCGTACATCCCATTATTTGAAAGTTAACTCAGGTCCTGAGTGGCCAGGGAGGGTATCTAAAAGGTGATCCTCAGTTTACAGAGACATCCTAAGTTTGCAGAGGGCCGCTTCAGCCTGGGCTGTAAAGCGGAGTAACCCACTGTTTATAGTTAATCCTTAAGCTACTGAGAAAGCTGCTGACAGGCTGCTCTCATTCTTGTAGGCTTACAACTTTATATTTATTTATTTTTGGAATCTAAATTTTTATATTCTTATTTTGGACTCTTCAGTCTTTAACCCCAGAACTTGGGAGACAGAGGCAGGAAAACCTCTGTTAGTTTGAAGCCAGTCTGGTTTACACAATGAGACCCTGTTTAAAGAAAAAATAGAAAGAAAAGAAGGTGGATAGAGCCTGAGGAATGATTCCTACACACAAACACACACACACACACACACAAACACACACACACAAATTTAAAAATATAATAATTTTTTTATAAAGCAGTCTTAAACCAAGCGATGGTGGCATACGTTTTTAATCCCAGCACTCAAGAGGTAGAGGCACGAGGATCTCTGTGAGTTCTAAGCCAGCCTGGTCTACAGAGTTAGTTCCAAGATAGCCAAGGCCCTGTGAGACTCAGAGAACTTCTTTTCACAGAAACTGATATTTCTCGTCTTTTGAAACATAAATAAATATTCAGTCCAGTGAAGATAATAACTCGGGACTGAGAGTGTAACTATTTGGTAGGGAGAGTGCTTGCCCAGTGTGCACCAAGTCCCGGGTTCAGGGTATGGGGATACAAGCCTACAATTCCAGCATTGAGAGCACAGGAACAGGAGGGTCAGAAGTTCAAAGTCAGCCCTTTAAAATGCCTCAGACATTTAATGCATTTGTCACATAAGTCTGATGAGTTCAGTTCAATTCTTGGAACCCATGTCAAAGTGAAAGGAGAGAGCAGATTCCTGTGAGTTGTCCTCTAACCCCGACAGGATTGCAGTGCACAGGATGCATATAAATCATATTAATTTAAATATATATATATACATATATATATATGTATATATATATATATATTTCAAGGTCCTCTTTAGCTACTTAGTAAAATTGAGATCAATCTGGGCCTGTCTCTACAACAAAAAATAAGAAATTAAAACACAATGTTAAACCTTTATTATTTACTTAGTGAGAAGTAAGGCCGGCACCACCACACCCAGTCTCCACCTGTGTTTTAGCAACCATATACAACAAGTTCCTATCATTCTGAGGTTTAAGATGTGTTAGTTTTATTTCCTTAGAGGACTAAATTTTCATGATGTGCAATAATTTCATATTTTGTTTGTGCATGAACTTCACGATTATTGTTTCCAGGTGTGGTGGCACACTCCTCTAACCCCAGCACTTAGACTTAGATAGAAGGCTCATAACTTCCCAGCCAGCCTGGGCTCTATCCCAAGACACTATGGATCCTCCTCTCTCTATTCAAACACCTTCCTGTCTCTTCTGGTCCACGAGCTGCATCCAGTCCCAATAAAGATGAACAAAGAACAGATACTGGGATGGCACCAGCCATCCTCTGGCCTGTTGGCTGTCTCTGATGAAAAGGCTGCCCTAGGAATTGCACCCATGTTTGGATATGCATTGTTCTGGGTTCCATTCCACATGGGTCTGCAAGTTGAACATAGCCTCTACTTTATTCTTGGCTCCTGAAACTTTAATAGACGCACTAACATACCCTTCCCTTCAAGTTACTAATTCCTGGCATGTCTCAGAATTCAGGAAGAGTTAAGAATGCATTGCCTATTAAGTTCATAAAAATGGGATTCTATCCGCAGAAGGTAACTTTACCTAGGAAACCTAATGAGCATTTAATGAGAGGGTGGTTTATAAGATTAAATTAAAGGAGGGGCCTAAAACAAGATCGTGAAGGATCCCTGGGCCAGTCCCCCTCTAAGAACTGCCACTTCTCTGGGAGACCTGACAACCAGGGAGTGGCAGAGTTGGCTCAAGAGAGAGCCACCTTGGGAGGGAACTTGCCTGGAGTCATGGCCGATCTGGGAGACAGGCACAGAGCCTGGTAAGCTGTATGCACCTCAAGATGTTCTAGTCTTCAGACCGTGAAATCTGCACGGCACAAACAACCACTTTTGAGTGCTAATCAAATAGAATCGGCCCCTGGGGCTTTAAAACTGTCATGGTCCATGCAATTTGGTTTCTTTTACTTTCCAATTTAAATCTCACCGAGGTGTCATGCTTCTTTATCAGACATGAGGACTAAATAAGAAATTAAGCCAAAGATGTAGAAGACAAGGATGCACAGACGTTCCAGAAGGTTCCACAAATGTCCTGCAAGATCAGTCTGTATAAAGAGCAAACCGGGACCTGTGGTTGCCTTTCCTTGTAGTCGAAACCCTAGGTGTCCTTTCCCAAGATTTCAATGGCCTCTTTACTACCACTGGAATGTTTTCACACAAGACAGGACTCATAGGATCTGCCGTGAAATAAAGATAGCGATGACTTAGGCAGCAAAGGGAAAGGGCTTCGGATCCAGCCTGTGTCCGACGGTGGCTCAGCTGTTCCATTCATTTAGTCACGATACCAGGAGTCTGGCGCGGTGCCTGCTATGCTCATACAGTACTCACTAGACATGGGCGGCTCTGTGGTAAAGCAGTTACTCCTGGAACTGAGGGTGTACCTCAGTGGTAGGGTACCTTCTCGCTGTGGGGGAGGACCTGGAACTGGGGGTGTAGCTTAGTGGTAGAGTACCTACTCGCTGTCGGGGAGGTCCTGGATTCAATCCCTGACACCAAAGCCAAAATGTGTGTGTGGAGGGGTGGGGGGTAAGTCAGATGTGGTAGACTGTGTCTGTACTTGGGAGAAGAGGCAGGAGGATCATGAGATTGAGGTCAGATTGGGCTATATAGAAAGACCTGGTTTCAAACGAAACAAACAAAGAGGAGGAGAAAGCAACAACAACAACAAAAATAACAAAAATAAAATCAGTTCGTCCAGGAGACACAGCATCTGAGATGTAGAGTAGCTCTTGTTGAGACAGTGTCTATCTTGTAGCTCAGGCTGGCCTCACACTCACTGTGGAGCTAAGATGGCCTTGGATACCTGATTCTTCTGCCTCCACCTACCCAGTTCTGGGTGGATAGCCCACGGCAGCACTCCTGGCTTCTGAGGTTCTGAAAATCGAACGTCGGACCTCCCAAAAGCTAGGCAAATGATCTGTGGACTGAGCCCCGTCTCCAGCCCTGACAGTGTATGGACTTCAATTTGAGACGCTGTCTCAGTCCTTTTACTCAGATGCCAGTTCTCGGGGTACTCAGTGTGACCGCTGAGGCTCGTGTTCCCTTCATTACTAAAGACCAGATTAGCACCCTTCTAACTATAGTGTGTAAACATGGTGTACCTTCTGTGGGCGGGTCAGACTCCACCAACCAAGTCTACACACCGGTGCACACATCTGGGGATTTGCTTGCCCTGAAGTCGGGGGTTAAGAAGGGAGGTATTCCGGAAGTGAGTCACACTTTTTGGTTCCTCTGTCACCAACTCCTGCCGTAGTTACTCTTTCGTAATTGAACAAGGACTTGGGGCCACCCAGGCTCCCAGAGACACCACTTTATACTTTACAGTGGGCATATGCATTTCGGGATGGAGGAGAAAGATTCAGTGCATCCGCGCCCATTTAATGAAAGGTCAAATCGCGTCATATCCCTGGGCAGTGTCAGGGCCGAAGCCGACTTCCTCCAAAGGTTATTTTTGAATTATTAAATCTGGAGGGAACTAAGTCTGCTATATATAAAGAAAGGTGCCAGAAATGCTCTTTTGTTCACAAAAGGCTGCTTCCTCTTTCCTGAGGAAGAGGGACTTCAAGTTCAGCAGCTCGGTGGCCTTGGTCGAATCATCTGAACGTTTTGTGTTGAAGTTTTTCTCCTTTCCAAAGTAATCCTGGAGGCAGCTGGTAAGAATGAATGAGTTTGCCAGGCAGTAGTGGTGCACACCTTTAGTCCCAGCACTCAGGAGGCAGAGGTGTAGATCTCTGAGTGTGAGACACTCCGTACGTGGCCCATGATGAATATCGTAAAGACATCCTGCTGGGTTTTGCTGTCGTTGTTGGTTTTGTTTTTATTTCCCCCCATGCAACGCAGTATAGAATCAAGACTCAAGACCTGATTGCGCTACTGAGGAGTCTGCCTGTTCACACCGAGTTTCCTGCAAGTGTCCTGGCCCTCTGCGAACATTTACAGGAAGAAAAATCACTCGGCCTAGGCCTGTGACGTTGTGGCTTAGGTTTCATTTTCACAGCCCCTGTTTCACAACCGGAACTTCAGCATTTTCATTTTATGGAGGAGGAAATAGAAACAAACAGCTGACTAACTTGCCTGAGGGCCCCCAGCAACAGGAAACAGAACTGGAACTTGACCTGTTTATGGCTTCTTTCTGCTAGCTTCCAGAATGTGCGTGAACAATTTATTATATTCTACAGTGATACTGTAGACTGAACTGTACCCAGGCAGCCTCAAGAGCCGGGACAGAGTGGTTATCTGAGCAGCTGAGTCTCTGGTGTGATAACGGTTGTTAAAAGCATTACCATGGTTACTCCTGACTGCATGTGGTGAAGAGCCCAAGAATAAGAATATAGAAATGTAGATTCCAAAAATAAGGAGGTAGGAAAGAAAGAAATATAAAGCTGTAAGCCTAGGAGAATGAGAGCAGGCTGTCAGCAGCTGTCTCAGCAGCTTAAGGATTAACTATTAACAGTGGGTTACTTTGTTTTACACGTTTGCAAGGCTGAAGCAGCCCTCTACAAACTGAGGGACACTCGGCAAAACTGAGGATCAGCTTTTAGATACCCCCTCCCCCCCGACACTCATGACCAGCAATTGATGTGAGCTGAGTTAACTTTTAATCGATGGGATGTATGTGACTTTTTGATTTTATATTGCCTCGTACCCTACCCTGCTGTGCAAACTGGCAGTTCAGGGTAACACAGGCTTCAGTAAACACCATCAGCAAGGCTAGGGAGAAACAATGGGCTAAATACAAACACGAGTTTAACTGAAAAACCCTGGTACTAACTGTTGCAAAGAGGGGCAATCTGTGTCTAAGTTTTACCTCAAGATTAAAAATTCCTTTGCTATTGCCTAATCCTTACTATAAAAAGGTGGGGTTCGGAAGCTGTCCCTTGCCACAACCTTACAAGTAGTCCATCACTGGCTGTGGTCTCAGCTAGCTGATAGACTTTTTGTGCCCCACAGAGATTTATTTTTTTATTTTTTTTCCTGGAATAAAGTTTGCTTTTGGTTTACTATACTTTGGTGGTCTGTCCCCATCTTTGCGTGACCCCCGTGGACCCAACATTAAGTGCTCTATGGAGGTAGTCACTGCCATCCAAGAGTCCATTAGTTTTCCCAAGCTTTCCATTGTCCCTGTGCAGAAAGGCTACCTGGGTAACAAGACTGGCGAACACACGATCCTGTGCAAGGTGACAGACCCTGCAGCTCTGTGCTGGTACCCCTCATCCCTGGCCCCAGAGATACTGGAATCATCTTTGCTCTATGCCCCAAAAGCTGCTGGCTAGCCAGTAATGATTCACCTGCACCCTGGGCAACTTCCCCAAGGCCATCTGGAAAGAGACTGTCTACCAAGTCTCCCTATCATGAATTCACTGACCAGCTGGTGAAGACTCACACCAGAGTGTTTTGTTTAGAACATCCATGCTCCAGCTGGGGCCATAACACAGGCAGCCCTGCTTATACCAGAAAAGTAAAATAAATTAATTCTGGGGGCTGAAGAGATGGCTCAGAGGTTAAGAGCATTGCCTGCTCTTCCAAAGGTCCTGAGTTCAATTCCCAGCAACCACATGGTGGCTCACAACCATCTGTAATGGGGTCTGGTGCCCTCTTCTGGCCTGCAGGCATACACACAGACAGAATATTGTATATATAATAAATAAATATTTAAAAAAATAAATTAATTAATTCTGTTTTTAAAATGCAACAAAAACTAAAAAAGTATAGGTTAAAGGCACATAATAGATGTCAAATTTTTAAGAATAACATAGTCAAACTTGGGTGCTATAAATAAATAGATAAAGAATGATAATGAGTGGATATGATTATTTTAAGACATGTGACAGGGAAGAAAAGGGCACATGGGAATAACACAACATTAGAAGGCAGAGGGAAGGATACTTTGTTTCTTCTCTCTCTCTCTTGCCTTTTCTTTCTTCCCTTCTCTTTTCTCTTTCTTTTTTTGCAGTGCTGGGGATTAAACCCAGAGCCTCACACAGGCTAGATAAGTGTTATACTATTGATCTACATTCCTGTGGTGGTTCAAATAAGAATGGCCCCCATAGGATTATATATTTAAATGATTGGTCACCAAGGATTAGGAGGTGTGGCCTTGTTGGAGTAGGTTTGTCACTGGGAGTGTGATGGGGAAGCTCTGCTAACCAATCACACCCAGTTAAGGCGTGGCTACCTGGAGCCCAGGAAGAAAAGCTGGGAGGGACCAGGTGTGCTCTCTCTCTGGGCGATTCCCACTGGACAGAGGAAGTCGGACTTCCCATTCTTGTGGTGTGAGTTTCCCCTTATAACAATTAAAAATATAATTGTTATCTTTAAGCTGGCCTGGTTATTTCCTGTATTGAGCTAATTCTCGACAGGAGTGGACTTTGGGGCCTCTCTGCTTTCGTGCTGTTTTATCTACAGCACAGAAGCCACACCTGAATCTATAATTGTGGCTCCATGGTTACTGGCCCACTTCTTCCTCAGTGGCCCAGTGTGACTCTTACATACCACTGGATCTGCCTCCTGCCCCTGCCATCAAATACAGCTTTAACTAAAACTCATCCTTCTATTTATCAATAAGACTAGGTAGTCAAGAGGTTGGGGTGCAAATCTGCTAGATCAGAAAGGTTGAGGAGCAACTAGCTGACCTTCCCTCTTCGCTGATATCTCTGAAAAAAAGCATCCTTCTGCTCTTCCAAACCAAAACTGACTGCCCCACTCAAAGCCCCTCCCTACTATTTCCTGTTCATCTCTCTATCTTCCAGACTTCCTCTGACTCTCTATGATTATTTTCTGTCACAAAGCTGCTAGGTCCTTTTCCTGACCCAAGGTTGATTTTTATTTATTAAGAAGGAAGATTTATTTCAGTTCATGGATTTAGAGATTTCAGTCCATGGTCCTTGGTTCCATTAATCCTGGATTCATGCCACTTTGCCTGGCTTTCTGCCTGGGTTTGTTGGGTAATGGCCTTTACTCACTAAGCAATCTCCCTGTTCCCTCTTTTGTTTGATCGGTTGTTTGTGACAGAGTCTCAACAGGTAGCCCAATGTCTGGTCTCCGACTAATGGGCCCCTCCTCAGCCTCTTTAGTACAGAGATCAGAGGGCATGCTGCCACGCCTAATACAAACCTTTTCATTAGAACAAGTGATGATACACAGTTAAAATGTCTTTCAAGATAGAAGTGCATGACTGGAGTCAAGAAAATGTGCTCAAAGCCTGAAGGGTTTCCGTGACAAGAAGCAGCCAGGAGAGAAGGGAACGAGTTCTAAGACAGAGTAGACTGGAGAGAGAGGAGACCACGGCTGAGTTCTGGATCCAAGATGGACAGGTGGATGGATAAAAATGTTGAGGCTCAGGAGTTCAAGGTCATCCATAACTACATAGTGAATTGGAAGCTTTTTGAGACCCTGTCTCAAAACAGAAACAAATCGAAGCAAAAAAAAAAAATGCTGAGTTTGGCTGTAATGAGATGGGAAGCCTTGATCCCAAAACAACAAACACCTTTCCTTGTTTTTCTAACAGACAAACTCCATTGAGTGCTGGGAGCCAAACAAATACAATAATAATTGGTAAATGGTATCTTTCACTGAAGTTTTTTTTAATGTATAGATATAGGGCTGTCGAGATGAATTGGGGATAAAAATAATAGCAATAAACTACTTTTTTAAACTGACAATCTTCATTCATTCCCCAGAGTGGATAGTAGAAGGAGAGAGAAAACTCTAAAAGTTGTTCTCTGACCTTCAGAAACATGCCATGGTATGCACACACAATCCCTTCCACACAAGTAATAATAATAATAAATAAATATGATTTTTAAAATGTGGGGGCATAGATAGACTTTTAAAGCCCAGCCTCTTTCAGTGAAAAAGAGTATGGAGAGTTGGAAAAGAAGTAGACAGAGTACAGACAGTCATAGATTAAAAAGAGTAAAGAAAAATAAGCCACATAAAGATGGAAAATTCACAGAGAGTCTGGATTATGTATATTATTGTGTTTCCTTTGAATTTTTGACTGTGAATGAGTTAAGTACAGACAGACATTTCATTGTACAAGGTGCAAAACTAAACCAACATATATACTTTAAAGGTATCTTGACTTCAGAATTTGAGTCTAAGGATATGTTGCTTTGGAAAAGAGGTTCTTTTGTTTTCACAGAGGATGAGAACCTGTGAAATCCTTCCAGACTAATGTTGTCTGATGGACCAAGACCCCCTGAAAGGTTGCCTTGAACACCCCTCAAAAAATTACTTTGCCCAATGAATAGCAGGAAGCAGTTTGAAGACAATTACACCCATATTCCAAAATATTGTTTATAAATGTTTGTTTACATTTAAAGAGGGATATACTATATAGATTTGCACTGGTATGAATCTTGGTCTATTGATACAAATTTAAGGTCAATTTTATTATACTGTGTATATGTATTTCTAAACTTGATTAAGGTATTGTATTTGTGCAGCTCACTTAAAATATAATGTATAATTAAGAAATATAGTTTAATAGATAGTCATCTATAATAGTCAAGCTTATAGTTAGGTTAGTTTGGTTTTCCAGATGTACAGAGATATATTTCAGATGGATAGTTATTCTTCAAATATCTCAAAGACTAACAGAATATGTGGTTTAAAATGTTTAAGAACTTAGGATTTGTCATGACAGTGAGACATATCTACTCCTGGCAGCACCAATCTACTTCAAGAGTCAGAGAAAAGCCATGTAGCCCCACAGGAGACAGACATGGGAAATTTAGCCAGTAAGCCACAGCCACATGGCGATACACAGCTTATTAGAAATGGGTTAAATTAATATGTAAGAGTTAGTCAATAAGAAGCTAGAGCTAATAGGCCAAGCAGTGATTTAATTAGTACAGTTTCTTTATGATTGTTTTGGGGCTGAGCAGCCGGGAACAAACAAGCAACCTCTCACTACACCCAGGGACTGCTGTATGCTATGACAGTCTTTGTAGAGGAAGGCAGGCAAATGACTGAGCTGGTCTGAGCGACCCTATTACACACGCTGGTGAGATGGTCTGAGCAACTCTATTACACAAACTGGTGAGCTGGTCTGAGCGACCCTATTACACAAGCTGGTGAGCTGGTCTGAGTGACCCTATTACACACGCTGGTGAGCTGGTCTGAGCGACCCTATTACACACGCTGGTGAGCTGGTCTGAGTGACCCTATTACACACGCTGGTGGGCTGGTCTGAGCAACCCTATTACACACGCTGGTGAGATGGTCTGAGCGACCCTATTACACAAACTGGTGAGCTGGTCTGAGCGACCCTATTACACACGCTGGTGAGCTGGTCTGAGTGACCCTAATACACAAGCTGGTGAGCTGGTCTGAGCGACCCTATTATACACGCTGGTGAGCTGGTCTGAGTGACCCTATTACACACACTGGTGAGCTGATCTGAGCGACCCTATTATACACGCTGGTGAGTTGCTGGTTGCTAGCATAACCCAAAGACAGCATACTGAATTTCATAGCTGTTGAGGCTGGTTTCAAACCTACTGTGTAGCTCAAGCTGACATTGAACTCGTCATTCTCCTGCCTCTATCACACAATTACTAGGAGTCCAGGAATGCCCACCTTACCTTACCTGAGTCTTCATTTTCTAGATTTTGATCTTGAAGGTTTTAGGTTTTTTTTGTTAGCTGAGGTCTCAATGTGTAGTCCTAGGCTGGCCTCAGTCTTGCTATGTAGACAAGGCTGGCCTTGAACTCAAGAGATCTGGTGCCTTTGCCTCCCAAGTTTTGGGATTACAGGAATGTACAGCCATACCTGGCTCAATTTCTAGATTCTCTCTGTTTTCCTGAAAGTTCTGGGCATTGAAACCAGGGCCTCAGGCGTATAGCTAGTACACTACCCAGGAGTGACAGCCTCAGCTCGGTTTCTAGATTCTTCATGGCAGTCACTTTTATTGGGTCATCAGCGCTTGCTGTCCAAACAGTACACATACAAGCATCATTTTATTCATCTCCAACTCCCAGGTCACATCCCTGTAGCCCAAAAGATGGGGGGTGGGATCCTTTGGAAATGGCATCCTTGAAAAACAAGTGTAAAAAGGGTAGCCTGGCATTGGTTTCTTCTCAGAATCCTCAAACAGGGCGGAAGTCCCTGAAACAAAGATTATATTTTATCCTCGGTAGCAATTAACACTATTATTACTATGAACATTTAAAAATGTCTATTGGGATTCAGTTGAGCCATCATTTGGACCAAGAGTCCAAATGAGGCACCTTTTCTTCAATAGTGTGTCTGACCTCAACCACTATGAAACAAGACCCCTTGGAACATTGAGCCCCAGTAAGTGTGACGGCGACAGCAATGAGTGTGACAAAATGGAGTCACCACACGTTCCAGATACACCTGACACTGACTGGCCCCTTCCCTCCCCCTACCTGCTTCCCACTAAAGGAGGCTGTTTGGCTGTGGTGGTGCAGATTTTAGAGATACAGTCTAGATTTATAGCCCAGGCTGGCCTTGAACTCAGGATCCTCTTGACTCAGCCTGCTGAGTGTTGGGGTTTCAAGCATGTATCACCATGCCTGCATTCAGATTATCTTGTCATCTCATTTTAAGATAAGTTAATAAGTTAAATAACTAAAACGCAGTATAAATGATTAAAAAAATGCAACCAGGGTGTATGGGGAAATCCTCAGAAGAGAAGCACAAAGGAGGCCACGTCTTTCTGTAAACTTCTGTAGACTTCCGAGAAAGGTGGGGGGATTGGCAAACTCCTTAGTCTCAGCACTAAGAGGAGGAGAAACAAACAGGTCTGTCTTTACAAGTTCCAAGCCAGCCAAGGTTATATAGTGAGACCCTGTCTCAAAAACAAAAAAATGAACCAAAAAAGAAAGGAAAGAAGGGAGGGAGGGAGGGAGGGGGAAGACAGGGGGTGGAGAGAGAGAGAGAAAGAGAGAGGGGGGGGGGGGGGGGAGGGGGGGGGGGAAGGGAGGGGGGGGGGAGGGAAGGAGGGAAAGAAGAAAAAAAGAAAGAAAGAAAGAAAGAAAGAAAGAAAGAAAGAAGAGGAAGGGAAGGAGGTAGGGAGGGAGAGAGGGAGGGAGGGAGGGAGGGAGGGAGGGAGGGAGGGAGGGAAGAAGGAAGGAAGGAAGGAAGGAAGGAAGGAAGGAAGGAAGGAAGGAAGGAAGGGAAAAACACTTATAAGAGGCTCTGGAGAGATACCCCAGCAGTTAGGGTACTGTGGTGGTTTGGATGAAACATCCACACAGGCCTGAGTATTTTATCACTTGATGTCTGGTGGTGGCATGGTTTGGGAATTGATGAACTTTTAGGACATGAAGACTTGCTAGAGGAAATATATCACTGGGGGCAGGTTTGAGAGTTTATAGTTGTCCCCTTAGTCCCAGCGCTCTCTCTCTCTCTCTCTCTCTCTCTCTCTCTCTCTCTCTCTCTCTCTCTCCCCTCCTTCATGGGGCTGAGGTCTAACTTCTCAACTTTCTGTGCCTGCTCCCATGCCTCCCTGATGTTATGTAGACTCTCCCCCTGGGAGCTATAAGCCCAAGGAAACCCTTGCTTCTATCATCAGCTTGGTCATGTGATGTGGGATTTTCCTCTGTATGCTGTGATCACCATTGGTTAATAAAGAAACTGACTTGGGCCTGTGCAGGGAACAGAGCTAGGTGGAGAAAACTAAACTGAATGCTGGGAGGAAGAAGGCAGAGTCAGAGAGAAACCATTTAGTCCACCTGAGACAGACGCTGGGAACTTAAGCTGGTAAGTCACAGCTCCGTGGTGATACACAGATTACTAGAAATGGGTTAAATTAATATGTAAGAGTTAGCCAATAAGAAGCTAGAGCTAATGGGCCAAGAAGTGATTTAATTAATGCAGTTTCTGTGAGATCATTTCGGGGCTGACTGGCTGGGAACAAGCTAGCACCCTCCTTACTACAATCATGAGGATTATCACAGCAACAGTGAAGGAACAAGCACAGACTGTGCTCATAGAGGACCCAGAGTTCAGTTCCCAGCACCCACATCAGGGGGCTTGCAACCTGCCGGAGACGGCCAAGCATAGCCCCCTTCCACATGTGGTTCCTGAGATACAGGAAGCAAATCCCTCCAGGCTACCCAGTGGCAGCTAACTGAGCGAGCGTGTTACTTGAGGACCAAGGAGAAAACACCTATGTGCCCCAGGACCGCTTCTATGGCGTCTGCATAGGCATTTGACAATGTTACAGATAATTCTGGTTCTAGCAATTCTACTAGTGTACTTGTTCTTCACTTTCTTTTTCTCCTTCCACACCAGTGGCTTCTGAGAATATGGATGTGCTGTAGGATAATATGAGTCTTCCTTATCTGAGAGAGTGGGCAGGCACTGAAGCTGTAAAGCAGGTTGTGGGGGGAAACCTGACTGATAAAAGTATTGGGGAATTTTAGGAAAAATGCAGAAATTATTTTTTACCTGGTTATAAAACTTGGCAAAAGAATTATACTGAACCAAAACAGAACTTGGCTGTGATGAATAAAATTTCTGAAGAACCTAGGGCTTTGGGGCTGACTGCCTATGGTCTTATAAATCAAAAGTTGGAATTGTGAGGAACAGCAATGGGAAAGGTACAACAAGAAGGGAAACCCACTGAACTATGCTTCTGTAACTGCAAGTAGTTTCCCTCTGAGGTGAAAGCCTCAAAAATTGTTTTATGATTAACTCAACTAAGAATTAAGAATATAGTGGGTGGCTGGAGAAATGGTTCAGCGGTTAAGAGCATTGCCTGCTCTTCCAAAGGTCCTGAGTTCAATTCCCGGCAACCACATGGTGGCTCACAACCATCTGTAATGAGGTCTGGTGCCCTCTTCTGGCCTGCAGGCATACATGCAGAAAGAATATTGTATACATAATAAATAAAAATAAAATAAAATAAGAAAGAATATCGTGGCTGGCATGGGGCTTGGCAACTGGGAAAATGTTATAATGAATGGTGATATTCTGATTTTAAAGAATCTTTATACTTCTTGTGAACTGCTTTGCCCAGGTAATGATTAACCTGTGGCAAGAAAAAAAGAATCATTTTCCTTGTGTAATAAAAGACTGAGGTTTGCAGCTCAGGGCAGAGGAAGAAGCTCAGGAAAAGGAGGAGAAGGAGGAGGAGGAGGAGGAGGAGGAGGAGGAGGAGGAGGAGGAGGAGGAGGAGGAGGAGGAGGAGGAGGAGGAGGAGGAGGAGGAGGAGGAGGAGGAGGAGACGGAGACGGAGACTGGAGACACGACGACTACGACGACGAAGACGAAGACGAAGACGAAGACGAAGACGAAGACGAAGACGAAGACGAAGACGAAGACGAAGACGAAGACGAAGACGAAGACGAAGACGAAGAAGAAGAAGAAGAAGAAGAAGAAGAAGAAGAAGAAGAAGAAGAAGAAGAAGAAGAAGAAGAAGCTGCCCTGCAGCTGGTAGCCTGTCAGCTTGCATCAGAATCCTGTGCTTGTGTACTCATTTCGCCTTCCAGACATCCCAGATTTGAGACCCACTTCTCTGCTGAGGCTGATCCCAGCAGCAACCACCACTGTCTCCAACTTCAGAGGACCCTCTGCGGGCACCTGAACTCTTGTAGCATCCATTCATAGAGTTCTGTTCCCAGCACCCACACCAGGGGGCGCACAACCACCTCTATCTCCAGCTCCAGGGCGCCCTCTGCAGGCACCTGAACTCTTGTAGCGTCCATTCATAAAGACAGAGAGACGCATTAAAAGAGGAAGAGGAGGAGGAACTTACTAGGGAGCCAGATGTGGTATACAAGACTATATAATCCCAGTACTCAGAAGGTGGGGACAGAAGGATCAGGAATTCAAGGTCATCCTTCACTACATAATAAATTCAAGAGCAGCTTAGACTATATAAGACCCTATCTCAAAACAGAAAAAAGCAGAAAGCCAGAATCACTTACTAGAATAATGCAGAGAAGTTCCAGTATATACAGCTTCATCCACACATTTGGGAACCTTGGCCAGTAAACTTCATTTGAAGGTGGGTAGTTGACAAAATTCTTCCAGCAGTAACAATACTCTAAAGAAACACAAAATTTGGTTCATTTAGCAAATGCAATGGTAAATTATTTAAAATTATTTGGAGTCCGGGCAGTGGTGGCGCACACCTTTAATCCCAACACTCAAGAGGCAGAGGCACATGGATCTCTGTGAGTTCAAAGCTAGCCCAGTCTACGGAACAAGTTCCAGGATAGCTAGGGCTGTTACACAGAGAAACTCTGTCTCGGAAAACAAACAAACACATACATACATACATACATACACACACACACACACACACACACACACACACACACACACACACACACACATACTTGGGCACAGTGTCTCATGCCTGCAATTCAAGCTATTCAGAAGGCTGAAGCAGGAAAACTGGAATTTCAAGGTTAGCCTGTGGCGAGTCCAGAGTAGCAACTTAAGGACCCTGTCTCGAATAAAAACTAAGGAGAGCAGGGATGTAGCTCAGTAGTGTAGAGAGAGCCTACCTGCCCCCCATATATGCTTAGCATGTACAAGACTTTGGCTTCAATTCCCAGTAGCAACAACCACAAGCATAAACTCTACGTAAAGGCTTTGCCTATTTGTTCCTAGAAGGGGTCACACCCCCTAAAAGGAAGTTCATTTTAGGTGAGCTGGAGGCAGAGATAGCTAGGAAAGAAGGGCTTTTGTTCATCAATCCCTTGCTGTGAAGGTCAGAACTGGTCCCTCCTCACTTTATGTTCAACTTTCCCCTCTGGAATTCCATCCCATCATCGCCAACACCACAACCTCAGGACCATTCTGTTCTTACCTTGCTCGGTCATGATCTGGACAGTCACACCTCTGCAGACGAGGTTCCTGAGTCCTTGCCGGTTCCCCGGATCCATGTGGTGATAAAGACGTGCTACGTAAATAAACAGAGTCACGTTGGGGTGTTGACTCAAAAACTCTGTAATAGCCTTGGAGCATTCCCAACAGGGGCTCCAGGACAGGAACCAGGTGATGGAGCACCGGGCGGATGGACGGAAGGATCTTTCTGAGGTGAGTTTTTTTATGAAATTGATTTCGACGTGTTTGTCGGTATTCCGGCTCGTGTGTCTCCAGGTGTTGTGCCTTCCGCCCCAGCTGATCTCGTAGAGCAGACAGGTCTCCTTCCGAAGCTCCCTGGGGTCGAAGAAGGCTTCAAAGTCCTGGGGTTCGATTCTTCTCCTGAAACACAGAAAAGACTCCCATGCAGTCTAAGGGTCTAAGAAACCTTTCCCCTCGTGGTTTGCTTGTTTGCTTGTTTGTTTCTTTGGTTTGGTTTGTTTTTTTTTTATTTATTATGTACACAGTGTTCAGCCTCCATGTATGCCTCCAGATCAGAAGGGGGCGCCAGATCTCATTACAGATGGTTGTGAGCCACCATGTGGTTGCTGGGAATTGAACTCAAGAACCTCCGGAAGAGCAGTCAGTGCTCTTAACCTCTGAGCCATCTCTCCAGCCTCACGTTTTGTTGTTTTTAAACCAGATCTTACATATCCTAGGCTGGCCAGGAATTTGATATAGAGCCAGAGCTGACCTTGATTTCTGTTCTATTTATACTTTATGTATTATGTGCTGTACATATATGTTCACGTGCATATGTCCACATGCACTCGCTCATATGTACACGTGCAGAGGCCAGAGGTCAGTGCTGAACATCTTCCTCTAGCATCCTCCACCTTATTTCCCCCAACAGATTCTTCCAATGAACCTAGAGCTCTTGGTCAGAAAGCCTCCTGGATCCACTTGACTCTGCCTCTGTGGTGCTGAGGTTACATAAACACGCCAACAGGCCTGACTGTTAGGATGCTGGCAACCCAAAATAGCATACTTGGGTTTGTAGAGCAAGCATTATATCCAATGAACCATCTTCCCAGCAGGACCTTGAACATTTGATATTCCTGCATTTACCCGAAGAACTGGAACTACCGGTGTGTGGGAACTCAGGGCTTCGTGTATGTAGGCAAGTACTCCACCAACTGAGATATCGCTCCGTCCTTCTCTCTTAAAAGTTTATCTTTCTAATCCCCAGGTGTGGTGGCACATATAATCTCAGCACTAAGGAGGCAGACACAGAAGGCTGACAAGTTCAAGAGCAGCCTGGGCTACACAGCACAGAAACAAAACCAGGAGCTGGGGAGATGGCTGAGTGGGTAAAGGTACCGGGCCTGATGATCTGAGTTGACTCTCCAGGATCCGTGTGGTAGAAGGCGGGAAGAGAAGTGGCTCCACATGTGTGGCAAGGCGTGCACAACGCCCACTCCCCGCACATATAAAATACAAAAATGTAATTTAGGAAAAGGGAGGGCACACCACGGCATGTGTCTACTCCCCTGCCCCTCTCCCACTCACACAGATAACGGTAAATGTAAGGAAAAGAGAAGTTGGAGGAAGGGAGGGAAAAGAAAGGGGCTTGGGGGGAGGCAAATGATGTTCCTCTGGTTTGGCACGCCTTGTCTGAAAGCTGTAACTCTGACTGAGTGGTGGTGGCGCACGCCTTTAATTCTAGCACTCAGGAAGCAGAGGCGGGCGGATCTCTGTGAGTTCAAAGCCAGGCTGGTTGACAGAGTAAATTCTAGGATAGAACTGTTAGACAGAGAAACCAAACCTGTCTTGAAAAACAAAAACACAACCCTAAAACAAACAAAAAGGATGCAGAAGGATCTCTATAAACTCAAAAGACCTATGTATCTAGGGCTTCAGAAAAAAGGGGGAGGAGAAAACAAGAGAAGGAGCAGGTGGAGGATGAGGAGCTAGAGGAGGAAAGAATTAATCCAGTTAGTTGGTCACCTGGCTGCAGGACCACCTCCTTGGTAAGGCAGGAGTACCTTAAACCATGTCAAAGGGATAGGAGGAGTAAATACCCCTTTAATGAGATTTTGTAGCTTTCCTTCTGGAATTCCTGCCCCCCTGTGCAGTTGCTGCAGAGATGTCAACAAGTTCTGTTGGGTCAGCCTGCCTTTCTGAGTGTTTCTTTGCTCCACAACAGCGAGCATCCTGGGCGTTTGATTCGTGGTGCAGACTGGACCCCTCCAGCCCCAGAGATGTTGCCTGAGATGCAGGAGGAGGAGGGTTTGCTTCCCAGACTTCACACACTGCTGGGTAGATTTTCCTAACTGATTGGCCTGGGAGCTGGCTGGGGAAGGCTGAGAGTGTGGCCAACATAGGCCACTTACCATGTATGGCCGAGGCTGCTCTCAGGTACTGTCTAAAACTTAACAAGGACACCCCGTGGAAACGGGGTTTGTGAGTGACAAAGCTTTGGGGATTTTCAGAACTACCATGTTTGCCAAGGAATCCAAAGGGCTCCTGGGAGTTCTAAAATGGGAACAGAGAAATGACTATCCTCCCCGAAATGCACAGCCTTAAAGGTGGCTTCCTAACAAGTCAGTAAGTAGGGAACCATTTCCAAGCAAGCAGGGGGACCAGGGCAGGAGTTTACCCTCCATACTCCTACCTTGATTTTGAAGGCTTTCTTTCACTGCATTTCTATCACTGCATTTCGTTAATATTGAAATTATTATAAACTAATGAAATTATTGTACACGTATTTAATCCCGACTCTGGAAGATTTTGTTTTGCTTCTCTTCTGCCTTTTTCTTCGGGACGCTGGTCGGAGCCTAAGCACGCTTTCCCTAGCATGGCAGGCGTGGCTCTTTCTCTACAGCTCCCCTCTATGACATGTGGCTGCTTGCCCACCATGTGGCTGATCTCCAGGCTGACTTAAATAGATAACCTTTCTCTTTCTTTCCCCTGTCTTCACTTCTGGGCAGCTGCTGGGATAAACATCTTGGTTGCCCTGTGGTTTTTCTTTTAATCTCTCACATAACTGTTCCTGTACTTCTTTCTTTTTTTGTTTTGTTTTGTTTTGGTTTGGTTTTTGTTTTTGGTTTTTGGGTTTTTTGTTTTGTTTTATTTTGTATTGTATTGTTTTTCAAGACAGGGTTTCTCTGTGTAGCTTTAGAGCCTGTCCTGGGACTAGCTCTTGTAGACCAGGCCTGCCTCTGCCTCCCGAGTGCTGGGATTAAAGGCGTGCACCACCACCACCCGGCTTCTTGTACTTCTTTCTAAACCCATTTTATTAATATGACTAAGGATCCAATCCCAAAATGAGACCCAGATTTCCCAAGGAACATGCGGTGGCTCTGGACAGACTCCCCAGAATTTCCAGTAATGTTGTGGGGGGATCCACCAGAGAAGACCAGGTCCAAGCCTTTAGGAAGTATTTCCTAGCCACTACACTGATGCATTTGGGATCCAAGCATGGTCCTGAGCCTTTCTCCAGGTGAGCTTTCAAGTGTAAAACCCACGTCCTGTGTTGACACGCCTCAGTCAGCAAGATCAGTTAGGCGGAAGGGAAAAAAAGCAGAAGCCAAAAACAGAAGCCAAAAAGCAAGGTGAATGCATTAGCGTCTTTCCCAGAGCTGTGGACTTCGATGGATTTGATCTTGGCTCCCTTTTTCACGGGTGTTGCCTACTCACTGGGTTCCAGTGCTTGAATGTTACTTCCATCACGGTGTCAGCTGTGCTAAGGTCTGGGGGCCTGTTCCAGTAACAGTGATTTAAACAGAAGCAAAAAGATATAGGAGTTATACCCAATCACAGCAACCATTAGAGATTAAGCTGAAAAAGTGTGGAAATGCAAAACAAGCAAAACCTGCAGTTTCCCTCCCTGCACTGCCATCTGGACCAGTTGAAGTCAGGACTCTGCGTGAGAGCAGAACCTCAGATCCCCAAGGATGTGTCAGCAGAACCAGAACAATTAACAACAGCAACAGAAGTCCGGGAGCTGGAGAGAAGGCTCGGCAGTTAAAAGCACTTTCAGAGGACCTGGGTCTTCAGGTCCCACATGGAGGCTCATGTTACCATCTATAACTCTAGAGGATCAGGCACCCTGTTCTGGCCTCATCAGAAGCTGGCATTCATATGGTGGCATGGGCATGGTGATCAGAACATTCATGCACATAAAATAAATAAAGCTAAAATAGATAAAGTCTGCTGAACTCATTTCTAAGTGATCTATAAAAATCCAGTTTTTCCGGGTAGTAGTGGCACACACCTTTAATCCCAGCGCTCGGGACACAGAGGCAGGTGGATCTCTGTGAGTTTGAGGCCAGCCTGGTCTACTGAGCTAGTTCCAGGACAGCTAGGACTGTTACAGAGAAACCCTGTTTTGAAAAACCAAGATAAATTAATAAATATCCAGTTTTTCAGAGACCAACAAACTGATCGATTCTTTTTCTGAAAGAGCCTTCAATAAGAAGCAGCAGAAACTGCTCAAAACCACAGGTGGGAAAACAGAAATATCAGTCCTTACCCCTGACCTCTCTGAATACAGGCCATGGCAGACCTGGCACCGAGACTCGAGTTCCCTTGAGAAGGACACATCCAGGAATCTGGAGCCTGTGGGGACCAGGATAAGCCAACACACACCCACGTGGTGGATAGTGGCCTTCTGGAAAAACATTCTGAAGAAGTAATGATTCACCATGGAGTTAAGCCTTTAGATTTCACTCTGGCTTCCAGGGCAGCTTAATGAAGATAGATAGATGGTAGATTGGATGGATGGATGGATGGATGGATGGATAATGGATGGGCAGACAGATAATAACTCTGTCGGGATTTTGCATAAGTCTTTGAAGAAGACCATGGCAGAGAGTGGGCAGAGTATCCCATGACAGTCAGATATCCAGAATAATGCTAATATAGAAAACGTTATTTGAAAAGTTATATGGAATGAGCTAGACAGGGTGGCACACGCCTTTAAGCCCAGCACTCAGGAGGCAGCGGCAGGCAGTTGTCTGAGAGTATGGACAGATCCTAGGCACCAGGCACACAGTGTCTGGTTTTTAAAACATCAACACTTGGACATTCATTCACGCTACAGTGAGAGTCTTATGTGCACGTGACAAGGGGAAGCCTAAAGCAAGGAAGATGTTCCTGGCCTGGCTTTTTAAACTTTTACCACTCACAACCCCTTTCACGCAAGGAATTTCCTGTTTGTTTGTTTGTTTTATTAAGTGGGCCATGATGTTGGTGGTTTCTAAGTTGCAAAATGAAATAAACTTAATGGTAATGATGTAGCTGGTTAGACGGTTACAGATTCTTTTTTTTTCTTTCTTTCTTTCGAGACAGGGTTTCTCTATATAGCTTTGGAGCCTGTCCTGGAACTAGCTCTTGTAGACCAGGCTGGCCTCGAACTCACAGAGATCCGCCTGCCTCTGCCTCCCGAATGATGGGATTAAAGGTGAGGGCCATCACCGCCCAACTGAAAAACAGATTCTTAAAACACACAAAGGCAGATTAAATAAATAAGGAAAAGAAATAATTAAAACATGCTCATATTTACTTCTGTGTGTCACCAGGAAACATGATTTTCCACATGACAGAGTCATGATGACAAGATGACTTATCTCATTCACTAAAGGTGGGGAGACAGGGGAGGGGGATGGAAGGGGGAAGGAGGGAGCTGCATCCTCTGCCCTTGCTCAGAGACACCACTAAAAATCCTTCTGATGAGAGCATGCGACTTCCCACTCAGCACCCCTGAGCATGGCCTGTGAAAGCCAGATAGATATCCGGAATAATGTTAATATAGAAAACATTATTTGAAAAATGATATGGAATGAGCTGGACAGTGGCGGCGCATGCACTCAGGAGGCAGGGGCAGGCGGGTCTCTGTGAGTTTGAGGTCAACCTGGTCTATAGAGTGAGTTCCAGGACAGCCAAGGCTACTCAGAGAAACCTTATCTCGAAAAAAACAAATTAACTAATTAATATTAAAGTATGTAAAAGAAAATAAACAAATAAACTCATATATATATATATATATATTAAAAAATCCTCTTGTTTTCTTTTTACAGTAAGTATAAGTATTGTCTGTCCCCTTCACAAGTGCTGAGGTCCTTTTTTTACTATCTAATAAAGAAGCAAATTTGCACATTAAAAAAATAAACTATAGTTGTGTAATTCTTAAATGTTCATCTCTGTGTGATTGAGTTGGGAGGCACTATGCACGGCTTACCTCAGAGTGGGGTCAACAACTGCAGGACCTGTGAACCAAGAGACAGATGGATTTGTCAGATAACACCCAATCCACATGGAGCTGCTTTGGAAACGCGTTCTAGTCTCCCAAATCTACAAACCATACTGGAGAAGCGAAGCCGGTATGGCATATACCCCCCTTCCCCACATACTAGACACTGTGTCATGAGGATGGGGAGTTCAAGGTCTGCCTAGGCTACACTTTGATCTGACCTCAAAAAAAAGCAATCTAATGGGAAAGTCACTTCTCAAGGGCCCAAGAGGTTCAATTTGGAAGTTATAGGATATAGATTATGCATCTCTTCCTCCAGACTCTGTTGCTCTACTGAGAATATGTTGGTTAGCAATGCAGATTGATGAACTTTACGAAAGTCTTCTACAAGCATATTCTATTTTCCCCTCTATCTTTGTTTGAGTTTGCTTTGGGGTAGTGTGCAAGCTGAACATACTTTATTCAAGATTAGAGTCTATTTTCAGACTTGGTTTTCTGATAAACACAGACAGACCCTACATCTATGAGAGCTGCATCTCAGTTCTTACCACAGTTGAGATGGCATGTCCCTACAGTGTTGCTTGTCAGTGGGTTATTTAAACAGTTGAGATGGGGTGTCCCTATAGTGTTGCTGGTTAGTGGACTCTTTGCTGTTCTTCTTTTTTTGGCCATTTCTTGTTGGTGAATTGTATACTGAGCTACTTCCTGTCTATTCTCTGTTTTTCCAGAGATGAAGATTTTAAGGTCAAAAGTGGATTTACACAACACCATCATGGTAACATCTTCCACAGACAACTGTCCTTGGAAGAACTTTGCTTCCACCATATGGAAACTGTTGAGTACGGTGTTGTGGAATATTCCTTTGCACTGTGTGAAGATGTGTCACTGTGGTTGGTTTAATAAAGAGCTGAATGACCACTAACTAGGTAGAAAGGGGTTAAGAGGGACTTCTGGGAACAGAAAGGGATCGAACAAGGATGGGCCATACAGAGTAAAGGCAACTGAGTCTCATAGAAGAACATAGATTTAGAATACAGGTCAATTTAAGTTATAAGAGCTAGTTAGAAACAAACCTAAGCTACGGCTGAGCTTTCTTAATTAATAATAAGACTCTGTGTCATTTTTTGTGAGCTGGTGGCCCAAAATAAAAACCTGTCTACAGTACAGTGCTTTTGCTTCTGACAAATTTGATCTTTTTCTTACAGTTTTTTTATGTGAGTCGCAATTATCAGAACCACTGTCTCCCTGGCTGAAGCCTACAGAAGGAAGGGTTTATTCCTTCCCAGACAGCTCCACCATTGCCCTGGCTCATGGTCGCCCTGGCTTGCCATTGCCCTGGCTCTACTGTTGCCCTGGGTCACCGTTATCCTGGCTTGTGTTGTTTGTTTGTTTGTGAGAGTCAGTTTATAATATATAGATCACATAGCCTCGTTTTTTCTACTCTTTTCTGTGTCCAGCCCCAAACCAATTAAATAGTAGGCAAATGTATCCAAAACACTATTCAGAAATCCTCAAGGTCATCCTTAGCTACTCAGTGTGTTCAAGGCCAGCCCAGGCTACAGGAGACCACGTCTCAACAATAATTTTTTTTTAAATCTCCAAAGATTTGAACCCTACCAAAGACAATATTAAAAACAATTTCAGGCATGGGCTCCAATTTCAACTCTTCTGAGGTCACTTCCTTCCCAAGCTGGGCATGTTTCCCACCTGCAATTTTTCATATACCATCTCGCAAATGCTCGGATTACAGGCGTGAGCCACTGTGTCTGCTGTGTATGGTCCTGGGAGTGGAATCCAGGTTTTTCTGCATGTTAGTCAAACCTATACCAACTGAGCTACATCCCCAGACCGTTTGTTTCTTTGTTTGTTTGTTTGTTTGTTTTGAGGGGGTATCTCATATTGTAGCCTAGGCTGGTCTGAAGTGTATTATGTTGCCCAGGATAGCTTCAAATTTCCTGTAATCCGCCTGTTTCAGTCTCTAGACTCCTGAGATCACAGGTGGGAATAACCACACCTGGCTGACATTATTTCACCGTTGTCTAGTTAGCCAGCTGGCACACAGACCATGTGCTGCTACTACTTCTGTTTTTTCTTAATTAGCTTTATTTTTACTTTTTCCAGGTTGAAGTGTGGGCAGGACTGAGGGATCAAACCCAGGGCCTCATATATTCTAGGCAAGCTCTCTACCACTAAGCTACACCATTACTCTTTTTAACAAAAACAAAGTTTTTAATTGTGTGTGTGCGTGCGTGCATGTGTATGTGTGTGTGTGCGTGTGTGTGTGTGTGCAGTTGCCTGTGGAGGCCAAAGGAGGGCATTGGATTGGAACCCTTAGAGCTGAAGTTCCAGGCAGTTGTGAGCAGCTTCATGTGGGCACTGGGAATCAAACAAGAACAGCAAGTATTATTTTTTTTTTTTTTGAGACAGGGTTTCTCTGTAGCTTTGGAGCCTGTCTTGGAACTAACTCTTATAGACCAGGCTGAGCCTTGAACTCACAGAGATCCACCTGCCTCTGCCTCCCAAGTGCTGGGATTAAAAGTGTGCGCCACTACCGCACAGCTGAACAGCGAATATTCTTAACTGCTGAGCCCTCCCTCCAGCTCTCCCACCGTTTTTTGAAAAGCAGGTTCTTGCTAAATTACCCAGCATGGCCTTGAACATGCCCTGTAGTGCACAAAGACCTTCAGCTAGTAATTCTCCTGCCTCAGCTTCCCAAGTAGCTGAAATTATAAGCCTATATCACCAGACTCAACTAACTTAAATTTTTTATTACCATGAAACCAATATTGATTTAGTGTTACTTGTCAAAATCATTAGGAGGTATAAACACCTCATCAGAATAGTAATTCATCTTAAGAACAATATTAATGTACTAATCATAATAGGAAGGTTGGAAAGCACCTAGGGCCCCAAGCATAAGCAGGTCACACCCATGTACAGTTGATGCACTCCTCAAGACCGTGGGCCCAAGATAAGCATGGCAGCAGACACTTGCATCCCCATATACTCAAGAGGCTGAGGGAAGCAGGGGAATCACTGGAGGCCAGGAGTTGGGGGTCAGTCTGGGGCAACATGACAAAAGTCTATATAGAAAGAAGCAAAGTAAAGAGGAAAAAAAATCTGCTGCCCACTTTGCCAGGACCTGGCACCCCTTTACCTGTCTGGGAGCTCATCTTGCACTGTCTGGACTCCTTCCTCCCGAGCGTATGTGGTGAGGATGACTTCTGCCAAGCGTGTGCCTGAGTTTCGTTTCCTCTGGTGTGCCACAGTCACCCGCGTAGACAGAGGATGACTAGTTCCTGAGTGTAAGCAGCTACTTGATATCTGTCCTATGTAAATGAAGAAGGAAGTGGCATCTGGATTTTCATCCTCCACAGGGAGGAACCCCAAAGGCACAGGAATCGTCACTTCTGCAGAATAGAAACTGATAGTTTGAAATTTCAAATGTTTAATAAATCTCAGATATTTCCTGGTGACGTCTAAATTTACAAAGCTTTCTTCTTCAAGTTCAGGTAAGATTGGGAGAGAAGGCAGCGCAGAGGTCAGAGAAAATGAAACTGTTTCTAGAACTCGAAAGGCTTTAGCGTGACCTGGCAAGAACATTGTGGTTTTCACCTATTACTTCCTCTCATTTGCCCTTCGCTCCGTATCTCTGTCGGAGAGGGAGGGGCACCTAAAGGTGCAAAAGCTGCTGGACCTTGGTCTCTGAGTCAGATAACTAGTGTGCTGGTCTGGGGCTCTTGAAGGGAAGGTTAATTGGATAACTAAGTCCACTCTTGAAATTTTTAGCCCTAATTTAAAAAAAAAAAGTTAATGTGCTGTACATTTCTACAGCAATCACCTCTGTTGTCAGGGTCAAGTTCGGGTTACCGATTTTTCTGAGACTCAGCGCCATCCCTCAGAATTAAGATCGTCCTCTCAAGACCTATGTCTCCCACTGGGTCTTACTTATCTTAGTTTGGTTTCTCTTGCTATGAAAAACACCAAGAAGCAACACGACTCAGGGAGGAAAGGGTCTACTTGGCTTACACTTCCGAGTCACACACCATCGCTGAGGAAAGCCAGGGCAGGCTCTCAAGCAGGAACATGGAGACAGGAGCTGATGCAGAGGCCATGGAGGAGTGCTGCTTACTGGCTTGCTCGCCCTTGCTTGTTCAGCCAGCTTATACACCCCTGGGCCTCCTCCCCAAAAGTGGTACTGCCCACAATGAACTGGATCCTCTCACATCAACCATCAATTTAAAAAAAACAAATGCCCACAGATATCCCTACAGGCCAATCTGATGGGGGTATTTCCTCAGTTGAGGGTCCCTCTTCCCAGATGACTCTAGCTTGTGTTTTCCTCCTGTCCCAGACTTTGTAGTGACATTTCATTTGTATTTTAATAAATAAAGCTTGTCTGAAGATCAGAGAGTAAAACAGCCCCACTGGTCAGCCTTACAAACCAGGCAATGGGACCCTAGGTCTGCCCACTTTCGTGACTTGGAGGCCATTGAGGATGAACCTCCATACATACATCCTTGCTTACAGTTTTGAGCCTCAGCTCCCACTCTCCTGGTGAAACTAGCAAGGAAAGTATCACAAATGTCCCTCCTAGGTTGTAAAATATCATAGGAAATTGGAGCTTATCAAGGGGCTATTAAAGAAGTTACTTCCTCCTGGTCAAAAGAATGAATGAAATCTGGGGACTGGAGAGATGGCTCAGCGGATAAGAGCACTGGCTGTTCTTCCAGAGGACCTGGGTTCAATTCCCAGCTCCCACATGGCAGCTCACAACTGTCTGTAACTTCAAGATTTGACACCCTCACACAGACAAACATACAGGTACAACACCAATGTACATAAAATAAAAATAAATAAATTACTTTAAAAAAATTTAAAAAATGGTCTTCAAGGCCAGGCAGTAGTCGTGCATGCCTTTAATCCCAGCACTTGGGAGGCAGAGGCGGGCAGATCTCTGTGAGTTCCAGGCCAGCCTGGTCTACAGAGTGAGTTCTGGGACAGGTAGGACTGTTACACAGAGAAACCCTGTCTTGAAAAAATAGAAAGGCCATCAAGGTCTTTCTGAATCCTATTTATTTATTTATTTATTTATTTATTTATTTATTCATTTAGTTTTTTTGGGAACCGAGTCTCTATGTAGCTCTGGTTGTCCTGGAACTCACTATGTAAATCAGGCTAGGCTCAAACTCACAGAGATCCTCCTGCCTCTGCCTCCAAGTACTGGGATTAAAGGTGTGCGCCACCAGAGCCAGCTACTAAATCCCTTGGAAATTAGTGTATTAGTGAGACTAAGGGCTTACAACAAGGAGCCCTGACTCTCTGGTAACATTCTCCTTCTTTCTAAGTGTTCTCCCTGCCATGCAGCTGCTCACAGGCTTCCAACTGCCTGCTTTCTAAGTTAGAGAGATGGTCCAGCGCCTAAGAGCACTCCGTTACCCTTCCAGAGGACCTGGGTTCAACTTCCAGTACCTACCAGGCCAGCAACAATCATGTGTAACTTTATTTCCAGGGGGATGCAATACCCTTTCCTGACCTCCATGAGCACCAGGCACATATGCAAGGGGCAGGGTGGGGTCAAGATAAGGTTTCTCTGTGTAGCCCTGGCTATCCTGGAACTCATTCTGTAGACCAGACTAGTCTTGAACTCAGGGATTTGCCTGCTTCTGCCTCCCAAGTACTGATATTAAAGGCATTCACCACCACTGCCTGGCAACATATGTATTTTTTTAAAAGAAATAAACAAAAAAAATCGGGGTTGGGGATTTAGCTCAGTGGTCGAGCACTTGTCTAGAAAGTGCAAGGCCCTGGGTTTGGTCCTCAGCAACAAAAACAAAAGAAAAAACCAAAAACAAGGTAACTGGCACACATCCTTTGCCAGGTGGTGGCGCACACCTTTAATCCCAGGACTTCGGAGGCAGAGGAAGGAGGATCTCAGTAAATTCGAGGCCAGCCTGGTCTACAAAAGAGAGTTACACAGAGAAACCCTATCTCGAAAAACCAAAAATAAATAAATAAACAAATGAAAAATTAATTCAGAACATCTTATCCACATCTCTCTGCCTGGCAGCTGCTGAGGTCTCTAGCTTGCCTAGGGTATAGATTTTCTCTTAAAACTAATAAAATTATCCTCAAGTTTACTGTTTGTATTTTTTGGGTTTTTTTTTTTTTTTTTTTTTTTTTTATCTATGAGACTGCTGTAAAAAGGGACCCCTGTCTTTTCAGTAACTTCACGAGGGCCATCCACAGTGCTTTCTTGGTGATGACGTAAAGCCCCCTTTTATTTAGTCTCTACACAGACCATCTTCCACGGTGGATGTGCCAAAAACTCACTGTGTTCATTGTCTTTTGACCTGAAGCTCAGGAAACACAGGAAACATCAAATTCCGGCCAATCCTCCTGTTTCAATCTTCAGTGGTGGAATAACTGGTGTGACTCCCTAAACCTGAGGGATATTTTTTTAACTAATGCTTAGGCATTGTAAATAATATCCCAAGTATGATCTTTATGCCTCCATCTCTAAATAATCACGTCCTTAGGATAAAGCCCTAGAGAGGAAGCTACAACGCAGTGACTTTTTTTAAAGATAGAATTTCATCTACCCTAGGTTAGTCTCCCATTCACTCTCTAGCCATGGTGCCCTAGAACTTCTGATCCTTCAGTCCGCCACCTCTGGAGTGCTGGCATTACAGCTGTGTGCCTCACACCTGGATCGTGTGGTCTTGGAGCTGGAACCCAGGTCTTCCTGCATGTTAGGCAAACATACTATCAATGGAGCTATCTCCCCGACGTATGTTAGCCAGGGTCTAAGCAACAGCCTTTGGCTGGACATAGTAGACAACACTCCTGGCCGGCCTACCTGCCTTTAGGTCCTTCAGCTGTTACGGCCAGCTGAACCCAGAAAGCAAAACTCTTTTTGGCACCATAGAATCAGTTTTGAATACCTTTTCCTTGAGAGACATCTCCATTAGAAATCCAGGCGTGTTCACTATCTTGGTCATAGCTGAGATCTGCTCTGGTTCCCAGGCTAAAGCAGATTGGTTGGTTGGTTCTTAAACAAAGTGTGTTTTATTGGACATTTTATTGATAAGTATAATAAGGCAAAGAAGATGATGTAATACTTCAACAGCAGCAAACTGACATCTCTCAGGATTCCTACTTCATTACTCATCCTTTAAACTTCTGGAAAATACGAACTTCCCCTGGCTTCATATTTCTCCAGTGCTCCTTGGAGCTTCACCCATGCTTCCTGCAAACTTGGATCAGCTCCCTTTCCACCCTTTTTGGCATTATATATATAATCTTAATGCAATATAATATATCTTTATGTTTTATATATAGGTATATCCATAACATAATATATCTAGATATATTTATATGATACATCATATATGATATTATAATATATAATAACCTAATATATATTAGGTTATTTTATCTTATGTGTATGAGTGTTTTGCTTGCATACATATATGCACTATGTTTTTCCTGGTGCCCAAGGAGGTCAGAAGAGGGCATAAGGTCACGTGAAACCGAAGTTACTGTGTGGTTGCTGGGAACAGAGCCCAGGTTCTTTCTCTATAAGAGGTTCTCTAGCCAGTGAGCAAATCTTTCAGCCCCCACCTCTGCTTCTATAACTTCAAGGGACAGGGAATGGAGCTTAGTAGGTAGAACACTTACGTGGCAAGGCCAAAGCCCTGGCTTTGACCCCTAGCACACTGTGTCCCACGTCAGAGGTACATGACATGATCTCAAAACAAACAAAAACCCAGAATTTCAAACTCTGGAAATGGGTTGTTTCAGTCTAGGACAATATGGTCCAACAATCTGTGTGCAAGCGTATGCCAGCTTAGACAGGGCCTGCACTCCAGGGTCGGATGCTCCCCACCGCAGGAATGTGCCTGGTAACATTGGCGGCACCAGGAGCATGTGTATGTTGGGGCTTACACAGTCACAGCCTTGCAGAAACAAACAGCTTAAACAGAAGACACACAGATTCACCTGTTTCCAAAGGACAACACTCAGAAAACGACCAGGGAGTCGAACTCATCTTTCCTACGCAGCTGATGCCTAAAACCTCAGATCCCACCAGCTCACCCTCCTCTCTGGGGAGCTGTTGACTGCAAGTTCCAGGACACCCGTGCCTCTTACCGCAGCCTCCCTGGTATCCGTGTCCAGCTTGATCATCCTTGTTTTAGCCAGCAGAGGGCAGAAAAGAAAAACAAAACAAAACAAAACAAACAAGCAAAAAAAAAAACCCCAATACCACCAAGCACCAATACATAAATCCCTGAAAGTCCTCAGGGTCTTCTGTGTCCTGCCTTTGCTCTCTGGCCTTCCACAAGGTGGAGCTCTTTACCTGCCTCTCATCGTCCGCTATAAGAATTCCCACCGCCCCCCACCCATGCCTGTATCGAGTCTACTCTCTCCTTCTGTTTCTCACTTGGACCCTGGACCTGCAAGAGTTCCAGTAGTCACCCTTACACAGCTCACGATTACTAAATGACTGTTATTTCTCTGGGAATCTTTGGACAATTAACCCTTAAGGAGCCGAAAGTTATTAATACTTTTTGATTTTGAAAAACTTTAAGAAACGTGTAAATCAGGCGTGGTGGTGTACGTCTTTAATCTCAGCCCTAGGGAGGCAGAGAGTCAGGAACAAGAAGGTGGGTACAAGCTAGGCTGTGGTAGCACATTCCTTAATCCCAGCACTCAGAAAACAGAGGCGGGTGAATCTTTGTGAGTTCAAGACCAGCCTGGTCTACAAGAGTGAGTTCCAGGACAGCTAGGACTGTTACACAGAAAAACCTTGTCTCGAAAAAAACAGAGAGAGGGAGAGAGGGAGGGAGAGAGAGAGAGAGGGAGGGAGAGAGAGGGGGGAGGAAGAGAGAGAGGGAGAGAGGGAGTTGGTTAAACAAAAGCTGTTTTATTATGCCGAGTGTCATCAGACAAGGCCCACACTAAACTCCTAAGTCTGTCTCCCCAAGGCCGCTCACCTGTGTGATGTATCTCATCTAGTCAGGTCTAGTCTCTGACAGAAGCATCTGATTTGCGGCTCAGGACCCTGGGGAGACTCTCTAGCTGCAGGGAAGACCAAAGTGGCGTCTCTCCAGTGTCTCCAGTAGATGTGCAGAACACTGCATTGCTCTTGGTCACTGCTTATCCACTGGCCAGTGGGCGTCATGGATGGAGTGCAAGTCGTGTGTCTGGTTATCGTGACTAAGTGACATCACTGGGTCATCAGGTGCAGCGTTGGGCATAGTGGGGTTCCTGACCAAGCTATTTTCACATATCTAAAAGACATTTTTAAACTATGCCCATCTCACAGAGGCAGGTGGATCTCTGTGGGTCAGGGGCCAGCTTGGTCTACAAGAGTGAGCTCCAAGACATCCAGGGCTATGTGACTTCTCTGGGTTCTTTCTCAAAATGAGAAATTGTACTGGAATGGGGCAAAGGTAAAAGCTAGGGATGGCAAATCTTTGTTCACAAAGAATTATATCTGGGGTTAAGGATGTCGCTCAGTTGGTAGAGTGTCTGCCTAGGACACATGAAGCCCTCTGGGTACTGTCTACAGCACCAGATAAACTGGAAATACTGTCGACCACCTAGAGTCTCAGTGCTTGGGAGGTGGAGGGAAAGAAAAGGATTCTAAATTCAAGATCATCCTTAGCTTTATATCAATAGCAACTCCAAAGCCAGTCTGGGGTAAATGAAATCCTGCCTCAAAAACAAAGCGAGGGCCATCACTATGGCTCAGCAGGGAAAGGCACTTGCGACCTTGCCTGGTGACCTGAGTGCTGTCCCTAAGACCCACCTGTTAGGAGACTGACTCTTAAAGCTTATCCTCGACTTACACACCCGTGCACACACAGAATAAAGCTCTGATTGTGTGCAGTGCTCTACCTGCAGCATGTGTGCCTGCCCACCAGCAGAGGGCACCAGATCTCAGTACAGATGTTTGTGAACCACCATGTGGGTGTTGGGACTTGAACTCAGGACCTCTGGAACAGGAGCCAGTGCTCTTAACCGCTGAGCCATCTCTCCAGCAACGCTCAGTCTTAAATACAAGAGAAAAGGAGCACGGCAGCTTGAAGTGCCAAGGACCAGGGTGATGGAGGAGAAAGAGCATGGAAATATTACAGAAACAAGACTTGGGTACAGGGATTGAACCCAGGGCTTCATGCAGGCTCCACATCATTGAGTTACAAGCCAGGTCCCAAACAGGATTCACCCTGAAGCAAATGTGGGTGAAAAGACCCTGTCGTGGGGTATCCACCAGAGAAGACTGCTCAGACAAGGATTTAAACCAATAGAAGTCTCTATTATCCAGCTGTGGATAATACTGGGTGTTCAGGATCTAGTGTAGGCCTGAGCCTTACTCAGGGTAAGCACAAAACTATCTTCAGGGTTGACACACTGCAGTTAACAAGAACAATTATCCAGAACAGAACCGCAGAAGCCAAAAAGCAAGGTCAGTACATTAGAGATGTTCCCAGAACTGTAGACTTTGATGGATTTTTGCTTTAGCTTTGGCAGGTGGTGCTGTCTATGTGCTGAGTTTTACAGCCTGAATGGCACTTCCACCATGAGATCAGTTGTGCTAAGGTCTGGGCCTGTTACAACATCCCCTGGCATCTAGGACGGAAAGGAAAGTGGAGTTGTTGAGACATCCTGGCTGGTCAGATAGGGAGGGTGGGGCAATCTGGCCAAACCCAGCAGAACGCTTGCCAAGTCAGACACGAGATCACAATTCTGCCAGATAATGCAGCCAAATTCCTGCCCAGTGCTCTGAATGTCAAAGTGGGGAAATTCAGCATCGCTGAGATCCCATGGGAGTTACTATAGCTCAGGAAACCAGCTACGTGGAGTGATGGTGGGGAAGCCTAGCCAATGGAGTCAAGGAGAGAATCTGGTCACGTGTAATATTTCACATCACTTCTGTCTCCTCCCCACCCACAAAACAAAACAAAATAATGATGAAATCAACAGAACACAGACTTGACAGAGACAGTTGTTGATAGCTGACTCACCAGGGTCCTACTTTTAGGGACACACACTCCAGGGCTGGAGAGATGGCTCACAGGTTAAGAGCATTGCCTGCTCTTCCAAAGGTCCTGAGTTCAATTCCCAGCAACCACTTGGTGGCTCACAACCATCTGTAATGGGGTCTGGTGCCCTCTTCTGGCCTTCAGGCATACACACAGACAGAATATTGTATACATAATAAATAAATAATTTTTTTTAAAAGATACACACTCCAGTTTCTCTGCGCGGAAGTGAAGCATCCATGTGTGCTTCCTAATAGAGGAAGTGCTCGACACTGTTTTAAGTAGAAACTAAAATGGCCAGGAAGTAAAGCTCAGGCAGGCGTGGTGGTGCAAGCAATGGGGTACGGAGGCAGGGGCCAAGGTCACCCTTGGGCTTCGTGGTGAGGGTAAAGTCAACCTGGGCTATGTGAGACCCTGTATCAAAAAATAATAATAAATAAATAAGTAAACAAAGTTGGGCGGTAGTGGCACACGCCTTTAATTCCAGCACTCAGGAGGAAGAGGCAGGTGGATCTCTGTGAGTTCGAGGCCAGCCTGGTCTACAAGAGCTAGTTCCAGGACAGGCTCCAAAGCTATAGAGAAACCCTGTCTCGAAAAACCAAAACCAAAACAAAACAAAAAAAAGACTGTGAGTGGGGGGTAGGGAAGTAGGTGGATGCGCGCGCGCGCGCACACACACACACACACACATCTCTTGTGTGGAGGCCTGAAGAGGGTATAGGATCTCAAGCTTGTTATGTGGGTGATGGGATCTGAACTCTGGTCCTCAGGATTTAGCCGCAGTCACTCATAACTACTGAGCCATCTCTCCAGCCTGCTTTTTAACAGCTTTTATTGAAAGGTGTCCTCATTTACTTTACTGTTGCTGTGGCCAACACTCCAGCCATGACGACTTGGGGTAGAGTTTATTTCATCTTACAGTTCCAGGGGACAATTCCTCACTGAGCAAAGACAGAGCAGGAACTCGAGGGAGGAACCTGCATGCAGAAGCTGAAGAAGAGACCACAGAGGAATGATCGGGGCTGATTGGCTTGCTCAATCTTTTCTTTTAGTTTTAGTTTTGCGTGTGTGTTTGTGGTGTTTGAGTGTGCGCGAGTTTATGGTGTGGGTGTGTGTACTTGTGGTATTTTTGTATTGTTTGTGCATATGTACATATTTGTGGTGTGTTTGTGGTATTTGTGTGTGTTCATGTTTGTGTATGTATGTGTTTGTGGTATTTGTGTATGTGTTTGTGTGTATATATGATGTGGGAGGGTCTTCTGTTTGAGTTGATTTCATTGGTTAATTAATAAAGAAACTGCTTGGCCTAATAGGTTAGAACATAGGTGGGTGGAGTAGACAGAATAGAATGCTGGGAAGAAGGAAGTGAGGCAGATGCCTCAAGCAATCGCCATGTCTCTCCCCAGTGGGACAGTCGCCATGAAGCAGGCCACCAGGTCAGACATGCTGAATCTTTCCCAGTAAGACACCACTCGTGGTGTTACATAGATTATTAGATATGGGTTAAAGCAAGAGATGTGAGAATTAGCTAATAAGAGGCTGGAACTAATGGGCCAGGCAGTGTTTAAATGAATACAGTTTGTGTGTTGTTATTTCAGGGCATAAGCTAGTTATGCGGGAGCTGGGCAGGATGAAAAGCAGGCCTGCCCGCAGCTCCTGCTCGCTCCTCACTACATATATATGTAATTTTGATCAACTAAAAAAAATTTGCCCAGTTCTTAGGACACAATGCAATAATAAGTGAACCCTGGTGGCACATGTCTGTTGGAATCCCGGCACAACTGCAAACAAATAAATAAGTGAGCTCTCCCTGGTGGCGCAAGTCTGTTACCCCTGCACTCACACACTGAAGGCAGAGGTAGGAGGATCACCCTAAGTTTGAGGCCAGTCTAGTTTACACATCTGAGTTCCATTCAAGCCAGCACAACACAGTAAGACCCTGTATCAAGAGAGTGGGCAGCACTCAGGAGGTAGAGACAGGAGGATCTCAAGTGAGTTCGAGGCTAGCCTGGTCTACAAGGTTCCAGCACAGCCAGAGCTACAAAGGGAAACCCTCTCCCTGGGGGCGGAGGGGGGGGGGTGACAGCAGGGTGTGGTGGCCTTTAATTTCAGCACCAGGGAGGCAGAGGTGGGGTGGAGCCCTTGTGAGTTGGAGACCAGCACAGTCCTATAGAGATCCTGTCTCAAAACAAAACAAAACCCAAACAACACAAATCAAAGTCAAGGGTGATCTGAATATGTAATACTAGCTCTCCAGTGCCTAAGATATCAAGGGTTCGAGGTCAGTAGATTATATGCAATACTGTCTCAAACCCCAAAACCCCAAAAGAGGACTGAAACTCTACTCAGTTGGTAGAGTCATGCCTGGCATGGTCCCCAGAGCCACACAAACACAAGCCAGGGGATGGTGGCACATGCCCTTAGCTGCAACCTGCTTAGACAGGGTTGTTAGAAGTTCAAGGTCGTCCTTACTAGGGGTACCTCAGGTAGTTTTAAGTTAACTTTGGATAAATGAGACTCTTGTCTCAAAAAAGATAGGGAAAGAAATTCTAAAGCCAGGCATGGAGGGTCAGGTCTATAAACCTGGCAGTCCAGAAGCTTGGAGGCCAGTTTAGACTACAGAATGAGACCTCTCAAGACCAAAGCAAGGACCTCTGGGTGTGGTGGCAATCCAGCATGGGAGAGGTGGCATCTGGAGGGTCAGAAGTTCAAGACCATCCTCGACTACGAAGGGTCTTGAGGAATGCCTGAACTCCGTGATTCTCTGTCTCAAGAAAACAAAATACAGCAGAAGTCCAAGACTCCACCCATGAGGAGAGCAAGTAATCTCAGATCTAAGATAACATGAGAAATCTTGGGCTAAAGAAAAGGCTCAGCAGTTAAGAGCACTCACTGCTTGGAGGATCCACTTTCAGACCCCAGAATCCACATGGCCACACCTGATCACCCATAACTTCCAGGAATCTGACACCCTCTTCTGGCCACCAGGAACTCCTACATGTGCACTTAGGTTCACACAAGCTCACACTCATAAATAAAAATGAAAAAATATTTTTAAAAATCATGTGAGTTTTCTAGATTATAATCTTAAATGTTTACATATTTAAATGTGGTATGGAGCACGCCTTTAATCACAGCACTAAGGAAGCAGAGGCACTAAGGAATCTCTGTTGAGTTACAGGACAGCCTAGTCTATATAGTAAGCTACAGGACAGCCTGATCCACACATCCTGGTAGCTTTCTGTTAGCTTGAGGCCAACCCAGTCTACATAGTAAGTTCAGGGTAAGCAGGAAGAAAATATTGAGACCTTGACTTAAAAAAAAATATATTTGGTCCTGAAGGTACACAGCTGTAATCCCAGAGGTAGAGGCAGGAGGATTGCTGCGTTCAAAGCCAGCAAAGGATACACTGTAAGACCTGGAACAAAAGTCTAGCATGTTATGTGTATGAGCACGTTAGAGCACACAGTAGCTAAGATTACCAGGGCTTCTCGGTAAGTACACGAATATGTGTATTTATGGGGATATTAAACGTGATGATGGACGTGTCATATTCAAAAGGTTATAGGCCAGAATGGAAGTTTTATTAAAGAAATTACCCTAAGACCATTCCTTCCTCTTCCTCTACCCACACCCACATTCGTCAACTACCATGTCTTCATAATGTCGGAGAATGACGTTCTCTTCGTTATCTTGATAGAGCATGGAAATGGGGGACAGCTTGGTGGGGATACAGATGGCCTTGGGGACCTTGGGGTCAACCGTGTGCATCAGTGCCTGCATGAAAGCGTAGTTGGAACTATTCAAATATATGGCCATTGAGAAGGGACAATCTCCATGACAGTAATTTGCCATGAACCCCTTGGGGGCAATGACCCAGTTGTGCCAACCCAAGTCCTGGAAGCTGACGAACAGCTGGTGACGATGGCAGAGATTCTTACAAGACTCCTTGGGGACAGGGATGGCTGCCCTCCTTTTTCTGGAAGAAGGGCGGCAATGGTCAGGGTTGAGGGTCACCACCAGCAGGGAGGCATGAAGAGAACCCCTCAGCCGGCGACAGGTGTTCTCAACCTGGAAATGTTCCCCAGAGTAGCTGTCCTCTTTGGCCAGAATCTCTAAGTATAAGCCCAAACTCTTCAGTCGGTTGCCGTTCCGATCCTTGACCACATCCTTCAGGTTGAAGTGCAGTGGACCTTGAGGGCCTGGGACAGACTGCAGGGCAAGCATCCTGCCTGGTTTAGGGTGGGGTCGCCCCCACACACCACGCTCCTCAACCACAGACAGCACCACCACCACTTCTGGGCCCAGGCTATAGTAGGACCTGGGTCCCAAGTCTAGAGTCAACCGGGCCATGGTCAACTTCCCCTTTTCTTTGATAGCAGACAAGTTAAAGTAGAGGAACTTCTGTAGGCAAGAGACATCTCGGGAGGGTTCCTGTGTGTTAAGGAAAAAACCTAGAAGCAAAAAGGAACACATGAGAATCACAATAACCCTTTGTACTTCAGACCCACCTCTGAGATAAGTGTCAGCATGCGCATAGATCTGAGTTCTATTCAAACCCTCCCTTGGGAAGATGGTTCCTCAATCTTCATTTAAGTCCAGTGTCATTCCTCAGGAGCTGGCTACCTTGTTAGATAAGATCCCATTGACCTAGAGTTCACCAATCTGGCTAGCCGGGCTTGCCAGTGAGCCCCAGGGATTTGCCTTGTCCCAGAATGCTGCATTACAGGTGGGCACGTAGTACCGGACTGCTGAACTAGGTCCTTGTGCTCAGAAATAAGGTCATCTCTTCCCGGCTAAGTTATCTCCCCAGCTCCAACATTATATAGCCAAGGATGACTTCGAACTTCTGATCCTTCTGCCTCCACTTTCAGTGTTCCAAGATTGCAGATAAACTCTTACACACCTGGTTTATGCTGTGCAGGGGCTCAAACCTAGAACTTCATGGATACTAGGCAAGCCAAGCACTGTGCCAACTGAGCTATATATGCCCAGCACCCCCCACCACACACACACTTTTTGTTTCTGTTTTGCTTTAATACAGTCTCCCAAGTGTAGTCTCCCAGGCTGGTCTAGACTTCATGATCCTCCTGTCTCGGTCTCCAGTGTGCCAGGACTGAAGGCATTTACCACCATGCATAGTACACACACACACACACACATACACACACACACACACACACACACAGAATCCTCTTACCAATGATTAAGAGGCCTAATAGATCATTATGAAAAATATAATTCAATGGAAAACTAGTAACAATATATAAATAGGCAAGTATTTGAAATATAGAAACTATACATGGTCACTATTAAAGAAATAGAAATGAAGTAAGTGTGACGGCTCACCCCTATATCCCAGTTGTTAAGAGGCTGAGAAGAGGCTGGGCCATGGGAGCACACGTATTTAATCCCAGCACTGGGGAGGCAGAGGCAGGAAGACTTCTGTGAATTTGAGACCAGTCTGGTCAGCAGAGTTAATTTCAAGAGAGCTGCTACACAAAGAAACCCAGTATCAAGGGGGAAAAAAAAAGACGCTGAGGCAGGAGGATTGCCTCATGTTGTAAGCTGTCTTATGCTACATAGAGAGAATCAGGCCAGCGTGATATACAAAGTGGAATCCTAAAGGGGTGGTGGTGGTGGTGGTGGAGTGTGTGTGAGTGTGAGAGTGTGTGTGTGTGTGTATGTGTGTGAAAATAATGTAAGTACATTTTATTGTTGGATTAGTTTGATAGAAAGCTAAGAGGAATGCAGGCACACTCCGTGGCTCCCAGCTCACCCTCCCTTCCAGTGAACTCAGTAACTTACTCATCCAAACCCTCACATAGCATGGGCAGGTAAAGTGTCTGCCACACAGTAATCGTATGAAATACTACACAGCAGTCAGAACGGAAAAACTACCAATTCCAACAGCATGGCCAAATCCCACAAACACAGGTCTGGGTGAAAGAAGCCAGGCATGGGGCGGGGAGGGAGGGAGGGAGAGAGAGAGAGAGAGAGAGAGAGAGAGAGAGAGAGAGAGAGAGAGAGATTCCACAGTCACAGACCACCCAAGAATTTGGCCTGGAAATGAAGGCTGCTCTCGGAAGTGTCTCCTCTGCCTCAACTCAGAGACTAGACTGCCACTGCCTCCTGAAGGCTGAGATTAAAGACCTGCGCCACCATATTTTTTTCTTTCTTTTCTCTCTTTCCTTTTCTTCTTCTGCTTTATTTTTATTTATTTCTTATTTTTTGACAAAGTCTTATGTTTTCCTGACCAGCCTGGAACTCAAAAAAGATCCAGTCACCCCTGCCTGCAGAGAGTGCAAAGACTGAAGGGAAATACCACCACAACTAGCCTCATTCTCATGGGGTTTTTGTTTGTTTGTTTGTTTGCTTTGAGACAGGGTTTCTCCGTCTAACAGCTCTGACTGTCCTGTAGACCACACTAGCCTCGAACCCACAGAGATCCACCTGCCTCTGCCTCCCCAGGGCTGAAAATAAAGGGGTGTACAACTACCGCCCGGCTCTCACTTTTTATTTTTAAATGTGTACATGCACTGAATTTGAGCAAGTGCCTGCAGCGGTCAAGAAGTGTCAGAGTCCCTGACTCTGGGGTTAACGCAGGCAATAGTGAGCTGCCTGATGCGGGTGCTGGGTGGGCCACCTTTCCAGCCCCCTCGTCCTCACTGTTAACTTAAGACTAACTTATGGATAAGAAAGAGTGTTCTGCCTTCATGTAAGCCTGTGCACCACATACGTCAGTGCCCAAGAGGCCAGACCAGGGCATTGGATCACCTGGGACTGAAGTCACACAGACAATTGAGAGAGCAGTGAGTGCTCTTTACTGCTGAGCCACTTAATGAAATGTCTCAACAATGCTCAGAGCCTCTCAGACCTCTCGAGGCTACAGCGGGAATCCTCCCCTCCCTCTGGTTTAGAATTTCCATATATTGTTTTGTTTTCATCTAATGAAAGCTCTCCCTCCTCTTCCAGCTCCCTCCCTTGCTCCCCTTCCATCGTGACAAACCTCATCGATGGGAAGCCTGTCAGTTCCCTCTTTCAGACCAACCTTGAGATTTACTTCTTTTTAACTAATTTTAAGACAGGGTTTCTCTTTGTAGCTCTGGTTGTCCTTGAACTAGCTCTGTAGACCAGGCCAGCCTCGAACTCACAGAGCTTCTCCCACCTCTGCTTCCCACAGTACTGGGATTAAAGGTATGCATCACCACCACTGCCCAGCTCTAAAAACTCTTAAACCGGGTAACTTTTGATACCTACATTCTCAAAGCCATTCCCAGGCCAGCTCAGCTCACGGTAGGTATACATTAAATGCTTCAGAGACAAACGCATAGCCAAGTCTTCCCTTCCTCTGCCATGTAACTAACTATACCCTTGGTCTTCAGTGGTGGGTCACTCCTATAATCTCAGCACTTGGGAAGCTGAAGCAGGAGGATTGCTGAAGTTTGTGGACAGCCTGGACTGCATAGTTTGTTGCCAATCGAAGTAGTGTCCCAAAAAAAAAAAGAAAGAAAAGAAAAACCAGTAACTAGGAAGGAAGCAAGCTGTGCTTGTAAATGCCAAGGTGGAGGCTCTGGAATGTGCTGGTTCAGCCAGCCACCTCTTATTTTGAATAAGAATCAAGTAGGGGAGTGAAGGGGGGGGGGGGCGGACAGCCTGGGCCGGGAAGAATCTACTTTCAAAACAGGTGGCTAGTGTAATTCCTCAGGGGGTCAGTTTGAGAAACTGGGAAATGGTACTCACTCTGACTTTCATACAGAGTGTGATTGTGGCTCAAATTAATACCATTGGTCTATGTTTTTTAAAAAAAAAAATTTTTTTAATATTTATTTATTTATTTATTATGTATACAGTTAGCCAGAAGAGGGCAGCAGACCTCATTACAGATGGTTGTGAGCCTCCATGTGGTTGCTGGGAATTGAACTCAGGACCTCTGGAAGAGCAGGCAATGCTCTTAACCACTGAGCCATCTCTCCAGCCCCCTTAAAAAAAAAAAAATTTTAAAAAATCAAATTGAATGCCTTTAATGCCAGCACTGGGGAGGCAGAGGCAGGCAGATCTCCTGAGTTTAAGGCCACGTTGCTCTACAGAGTTCCAGAACGGCCATGGCTACACAGAGAACCCCCCCCCCAGGGTTTCTCTGTATAGTGTTGACTAACCTAGACCTCTCTCCAGTAGACAAGACTGGCCTCAAACTCAGAGATGTGCCTGCCTCTGTTTCCTGAGTGCTGGATTTAAGGCTTTTGCCACCACCACCGGGCTGAAAAACCCTGTCCTTAAGAAACCAGAAATAAACAAATAAATAAATAATTAAAAAATCAAGGGACTTGCTGGCTTTTAATCCCAACACTCAGTATTTGGGAAGCAGAGGCAGGTGGATTTTGCTAAGGTCTATATAGCAAGTTCCAGGACAATCAGAGCTACACAAAAAGACCTTGCCTCAAAATTAATTAAGTAATTAATTAATTAATACCATTTGCATCCAACGAAAGTAACACAGAGGGCTAGAAAGATGGCTAAGTGGTTAGAGGACCAGAACTCGGTTCAGAGCAACCACGTTATCAGGTGGCTCCCAACCTCCTGAAACTTCAGCTCCACGGGATCTGACCCCCGCCAGACTCTCTGCGAGGCGTGCACAAACATTTTTAGAGAGAGGTGAGAGAGGGAGAACGGAGAAGTGGGGGGTCGGCCTACCTTGCATTCAGACCCACCCAAGGTGTGATCTAGTAGCTCTCAGATTGCAGACCTCACTGATCTGAGACCACTCTCTCTCTCAACAGTGAGTTAAACTCTGCTAAGGGCTCAGCGGCGGTTAGAGCAGCGTGGAGAAGCCCCGGGTGACAAGAACACGCACCTTCCCCTGGGTTGATCTTAAAACTGAGACCGAATATGAAGATCCTAGCTCAGACTCCTATCAGCCGAGGTACCCATTCTGTCCCCTCTTTCTATCTCCACAGCACCCACTTGAGATTTTTCCCTGACAAACACTAGGGTCCCTTACCCTGGTCTGGGAGAAGCCGAAGCAGGTTCCCAGGGACACCCAGCTCCTTCACGTAGCATAAGTCCTGCGAGGCCCCGCCGGCTTCTCGAGCCTGGAAGATCTTCCTTAAGAAGCGAGGCACAGGTTGGAACCTGCGAGGTGAAGACGTTTTCTCCAAGTCCAGAAACTGCAAAAAGTCATGTTCTTGAAACTTGGATGTCTGGCCCGGTGCCAGACACAACAGGAGGAAGCCGAGAGTCGAAAGCCTCAGGGAAGGCTGCATGGCCGACTGGGTGGTGCGGTGCAACCCCTGGGGAGCGCGGCTCTGTGGTCCAGCCTCCCCTGCGCTTGTCAGCTTGGGAGGTAATTAAGTGTGAATTGCTCTCTTCCCACCTCCTAGGAGGCAATTGGATGTGAAAAGACCAACCGTGTGGCTACTATTCCCCCCCTCCCTCTCTCGCTCTACCCTCCTGTGGGGGGGTGTAAAATCGTACCAGTGGGGTCTGTCAGCAATGAACAGGGTGGGTGGGAAGGGAGACACACTCACTCAACATACAGACATTAATTTGTCTGTGACGCGCAAGGGAGCATGGTAGAGAATAACTTATTATATTGTTTTGTTTTTACTAAATATATATATTTAGTATATATTTGACATGGGATCTCATGTATCCTAGGCTGACCTTCCATTTTTTTTCTCTTTTAACATTACATCTGTTTGTTTGCCTGTTTGTTTATTGCGCACGTGAGTGGGGTATGTACGCCGCAGTATAGGTGTGGGCTCAAAGGGTTACTCTCGGGCATGGGGGTCCCTGGAATCGAGCTCAGGTTATCAGGCTTGGTGGCAGGCACCTTGACCCACTGAGTCATCTTGCTGGCCCAATTTTGAGCTTCTGATCTAGCCTACATATTACTTCCAGTGCTGGGGTTACAGGCTCCTGCCACCAGAATTTAGTTGATAAAATGCATGGTATGGGATCCAGGACCAGTCAGGTAGCGGTGGCGCTCACCTTTAATCCCAACACTGGGGAGGCAGAAGCAGACAGATCTCTGTGAGTTCGAGGCCAGCCTAAACTACAAAGAGGGTTCCAGGACAGTCAGAGTTGTTACACAAACCCTGTTTGTTGGGGGGTGGGGGGGAAGGAATACAGGGTCAAGCAGTATTAAACTGCCCATTAAACTGCATCCCTAGCCCTATAATTCCTTCTTTCCTTCCTTCCTTCCTTCCTTCCTTCCTTCCTTCCTTCCTTCCTTCCTCCCTCCCTCCCTTCCTAAAAAAGAGACGAGATCTTGTAGGGGGAATTACAGACCTATAATCTCAATACTCAGGAAGTGGAGATAGACAAGTCAAAATACAAGACCGGCTTCAGCTATATAGGAAGTTAGAGGCCATCCTGAGCTACATGAGACCTGTCTCAGAGAGATGGGCATGTGTGTGTGTGTGTGTGTGGGGGGGGTCCTTATTATCTTTTTCAGGGGAGTCATAAAATCCTGGCTTCAGGCAATCCTCCTGCCTCCACCTCACAGAAGAGCTGTGGCTAAGCTATAAATGTGCTGCTGGGCTCAGTTCATTTCAATTCTCAGAGTTTGGGCTGGAGAGGTGGCTCCGGGCTTCGGAGCACTTACTATCCTTCCAGAGGACCCAAGTTTGATTCCTAGAACCCATATCTGGTGGCTCACCACTGTCTGTGACTCCAGTTCCAGGGGTCCCGACACCTCTGGCCAAAGCGTCTGCACTCATGTACTTAATTTAAAACAATAAAAATAGATCTTAAAAGTAAAGTTTTCTAATTTTATAGCACATAGTCTAATTATACAACACTAGCTGGGAGTGTTGCTCAATAGTTAACACTCGAGATCCTGCTTTTCAATCCCAACACTGCAAAAAAAAGTTCCTCATTAAGAAAAATGTTAGGCCAGGCAGTGGTAGTGCACACCTTTAATCCCAGCACTCGGGAGGCAGAGGCAGGCAGATCTCTGTGAGTTCGAGGCCAGCCTGGTCTACAAGAGCTAGTTCCAAGACAGGCTCCAAAGCTACAGAGAAACTCTGTCTCGAAAAAAAAAGAAAATGTTAGTAATTCCCATTCATCTACAATGAGATCTGGCGCCCTCTTCTGGCTGCAGGAAAGCATGCAGATAGAACACTGACTACATAATAAATAAATAAATAAATAAATAAATAAATAGATAAATAAATAAATAAATCTTTGAAAAATTAAAACCTTTAAAAAACAAAGAAAAGAAAAGGAAAAAAGAAAAGAAAAGAAAAATGTTAGCTAGGCAGTGATGGCATATGCCTTTAATCCCAGCACTGGGGAGGCAGACGCAGGCAGATCTCTGTGAGTTTGAGACCACCAGCCTGGTCTACAAGAGCTAGTTCCAGAGGCTAGAGAGATGGCTCAGCGGTTAAGAGCATTGCCTGCTCTTCCAAAGGTTCTGAGTTCAATTCCCAGCAACCACATGGTGGCTCACAACCATCTGTAATGAGGTCTGGTGCCCTCTTCTGGCCTTCAGGCATACACACAGACAGAATATTGTATACATGATAAATAAATAAATATTAAAAAAAAAAAAAGAGCTAGTTCCAGGACAGGCTCCAAAGTTACAGAGAAACCCTGTCTCGAAAGACCAAAAAAGAAAAATGTTTTTTGGGGCAGGGTGTGCACCACCACCACCTGACTAAATAATGTTTTTAGGGGGCTGGAGAGATAGCTCAATGGTTAAGAGCACTGACTGCCCTTCCGGAGGTCCTGAGTTCAATTCCCAGCAACCATGTGGCAGCTCACAACCACCTATAATGAGATCTGGTGCCCTCTTCTGGCCTACAGGCATGATATTGTATAAATAAGTCTTTTAAAAAATGTTTTTAACCAGGCATAGCGATACACACACCTGTAATCCCAGCTGCTCAGACGAAATTCTTGGCAGCCCAGTCTCAATCTACCCAGTAAAAAAGCTTGCATTCCCTTCTAAATTATCAGATAACTTCATCCCTCTTGATCAGGACTTACTGTCTTCGGGTAAATGCTAGTTCCCTCACTCAGCTGTGCGCCATCAAGTATTTCCTCTCACTGAATACTGTCTCAACTGAAAAGAAAACCAGTACAGGGCTGGAGAGATGGCTCAGAGGTTAAGAGCACTGACTGATCTTCCAGAGGTCCTGAGTTCAATTCCCAGCAACCCACATGGTGGCTCACAACCATCTATAATGAGATCTGGCGCCCTCTTCTGGCCTGCAGGCATACATGGAGGCTGAACACTGTGTACATAATAAATAAATAAATCTTTTAAAAAAAAAAAAAACCAGTACATTTGACATGGGAATGTTTTGAGGGGCTGAGTCCAGTCTGCTGGTGAGGACTCAGACGCTGTCAATCATCGGGGTGGTGGGAGGGGTGGCGGTGGGGTAGGGGAGCAGCGAACTCACACATGCATTTCAGAGAGACAACCAGCATTTGCCTAGAGGAGCTGTGTGCGGAGCAGCACAGAATTCTTGACAAGGTGAAAGGGAAGTGTGGACCCAGATGTGGGAGGACTGAGTACGGCTGCCCCCACACCTGTTATCCAGACATTCGGGAGGCAAACAAGCAGGTGACCCCGAGTTCAAGATTGTCCTCTGCACACTTAGCAAGTCCCGGGTTGGGGGGAGTTGTTTTATTTTAGTTTGGTTTGGAGGTTTTTTGTTGTTTTTTGTTTTGTTTTGTTTGTATGTTTGAGACAGGCTCTCACTATGTAGCTTTGGCTGACCTGGAACTTATTTGATTTATTTTATGTACGGAAGTGATTTTGCCTGCTTGTGTGTTTGTGTACCTTTCACCAAAGGAGGTCAGAGGAAGGCATCGGATCCTCTAGAACTGGAGTTATATATGGTTGTGAGCTGCCATATGGGTGCTGGGAACCAAATGGGGTCTTGTGCAACAAGTGCTCTTAACCTGAGCTGTTGGGAGCTGTGAACCCCCCAGATTGTGAATTTCCAGTAAACAACTTGTAATGCTTGCAGCTGCTCTGAGCACGAGACCCTCAGGAGTTCCTGATGGCAGGGGAGTGGTTTCTGCTGGGTTTGGATGGGGCGTGGCTATCCCTATATAAGCTGCCCCTGGACACAATAAAGGGGGCATTCTGGCATCAAGGATGACCTGTATCTCTGTCTTTGAGTCTTTGTGTGTTTCAATCTCCAGCCCCTTGCCTGGTTCATGGACTGTATGGTAGCGCATAGAGCACAGATGGGCGTGGTGTGCTACACTGAGCCATCTCCCGGCACCTTCCTGGAACTTTTGGTGTAGCCCAGGCTAGCTCCTGACTTGTGGTGATGCTTTCTGTCTGCCTTCCAGGTCCTGGGATTATCAGAGCACTCTGTCACCCCAGGGGATTTCTGTCTTTGATCCCCCCACCCCTCAACAAATGACTAGAAAGACTTCAGACCCTGTTGAAAATCTAACTCATTGCCCATCAAAATTCCAGCAAAATTCTTCAAAGACCTCGAAAGAACGGTACTCAACTTCATTTGGAAAAGCAAAAAACCCAGGATAGCCAAAACAATCCTGTACAATAAAAGAACTTCTGGAAGCATCACAGTCCCTGACTTCAAACTCTACTACAGAGCTACAGTACTGAAAACAGCCTGGTATTGGCACAAGAACAGACAGGAGGACCAATGGAACTGAATAGAAGACCCAGATATCAATCCACACATCTTCGAACACCTAATATTTGATAAAGAAGCAAAAAATATTAAATGGAAAAAAGAAAGCATATTTAACAAGTGGTGCTGGCATAACTGGATATCAACATGTAGAAAAATGAAAATAGACCCATATCTATCACCATGCACAAAACTCAAGTCCAAATGGATCAAAGACCTCAACATAGCCAGCCACACTGAACCTTATAGAAGAGAAAGTGGGAAGTACACTTGAACGCATTGGCACAGGGAACCACTTCCTAAATAGAACCCCAGCAGCACAGACACTGAGAGAAACAATTAATAAATGGGACCTCCTGAAACTGAAAAGCTTCTGTAAAGCAAAGGACATGGTCAACAAGACAAAACGACAGCCTACAGAATGGGAAAGATCTTCACTAACCCCACATCAGACAGAGGTCTGATCTCCAAATTATACAAAGAACTCAAGAAATTGGTCACCAAAAGATCATATAATCCAATTTTAAAAAATGGAGCACAGACCTAAACAGAGAACTCTCAACAGAGGAATCTAAAATGGCTGAAAGGCACTTAAGGAAATGTTCAACATCCTGAACCATCAGAGAAATGCAAATCAAAACAACTCTGAGATTCCATCTTACACCTGAAAGAATGGCCAAGATCAGAAACACTGATGACAACTTATGCTGGAGAGGTTGTGGGGAAAAGGGAACACTCCTGCATTGCTGGTGGGAGTGTAAACTGGTACAGCCCTTTTGGATGTCAGTGCGGTGATTTCTCAGAAAATTAGGAAACAACCTTCCTCAAGACCCAATAATACCACTATTGGGTATATATCCAAAGGATGCTCAATCATGCCACAAGGATATGTGCTCAACTATGTTCATAGTAGCATTGTTTGTCATAACCAGAACCTGGAAACAACCTAAATGCCCCTCAATTGAAGAATAGATGAAAAAAATGTGGTACATTTACACAGTGGAGTACCACACAGCAGAAAAAAAATAACAACATCTTGAATTTTGCAGGAAAATGGATGGAGCTAGAAAACATTATTTTGAGTGAGGTAACCTAGACACAGAAAGTCAGTTATCACCTGAACTCACCCATAGGTGGTTTTTAAACATAAAGCAAAGAAAGCCAGCCTACAACCACAATCCCAGAGAACTTTGACAACAATTCATACACTAGGAGAGACTTAGATAGATCTAATCTACATGGGAAGTAGAAAGTATAAAAAAACAAGATCTCCTGAGTAAATTGGGAGCATGGGGACCTTGGGGTGATGTAGGAGTGTTTCTATCTATCTGTTGTTTCATTGGTTAATTAATAAACTGCTTGGCCTGATAGGTCAGAACAGAGGTGGGTGGAGTAGACAGAACAGAATGCTGGGAAGAGGGGAAGTGAGGCAATCGCCATGCCTCTCCTCTCTGGGTCAGTCGCCATGAAGCCAGCCACCAGGTCAACATGCTGAATCTTTCCCAGGAAGCCACCACCTTGTAGTGCTACACTGATTATTAGAAATGGGTTAATCAAGATGTGAGAATTAGCCAGTAAGAGGCTAGAGCTAATGGGCCAAGCAGTGTTTAAAAGAATACAGTTTCTGTATAATTATTTCAGGTAAAGCTAGCTGGGTGGCAGGAAGCAGCCCGCCACTCACATACAACATTGGGGGAGGATTAAAGGGGGGAGGGGAGAGGCAGGGAGGGGAGCAGAGAAAAATGTAGAGCTCAATAAATATCATGGCTGGGCAGTGGTGGTGCACGCCTTTAATCCCAGCACTCAGGAGGTAGAGGCAGGCGGATCTCTGTGAGTTCGAGGCCATCCTGGTCTACAAGAGCTAGTTCCAGGACAGGCTCCAAAGCTACAGAGAAACCCTGTCTTGAAAAACCAAAATAAATAAATATCATGGAAAAAATTGAAAAATAAAAACAAAAAACCCCACTCTTTCACACAGAGAGAACATGTAAGCTAAATTAATTACATTTTGTATGATGCGTATATGTACATGTGTATATGTACATGTGCAAGAACACGCATGAGTGTATGTGTCTGTGTTTGTGTGTCCATCCTCAACCATGGGTGACCCAGTGATTGATCTCAGGTGTTAGGTGAGGTGTGGTGGCAAATGCTTTTACCCACTAACCTCTCTCTCCAGCTCTATGAACTAACTTGAAAAATATGCTGGGCGGTGGTGGCGCACGCCTTTAATCCCAGCACTTGGGAGGCAGAGGCAGGCAGATCTCTGTGAGTTCGAGGCCATCCTGGTCTACAAGAGCTAGTTCCAGGACAGGAACCAAAGCTACAGAGAAACCTTGTCTCAAAAAAAAAAAAAAAAAAAAAAAAAAAAACATCAGGCACTGGAGAGATAGCGCCATGGTGAAGAGCACTGACTGCTCTCCCAGAGGATCCAGGTTCAATTCCCAGCACCCACATGACAGCTCACAACTGTCTGTAACTCCAGTTCCAGGGGATCCAACACCCTCACACAGACATACATTCAGGCAAAACACCAATGTGCATAAGCTAATCAATTAATTAAAACAATAATAATAAGTATGTCATCTTTAATCCCAGTGCTGGAGCCAGAGGAAGGAAGCTCTCTGTGGGCTCAGGGGCTGCCTGATTTACACAGGAGTCTCAGGCTGTCCTGGTCTACATTGTGACACCTTGTCAACAACAAAGTTCCCTCTCTCCCTCCCTCCCTCTCCCTCTCTCTTTCCTCCCTCCCTCCCTCTCTCCCTCCCTCCCTCTCTTTCTCCCCTTCCCTCCCTCCCTCCCCCCTCCTCTCTCTCTCTCTCTCTCTCTCTCTCTCTCTCTCTCTCTCTCTCTCTCTCTCTATCTCTCTCTCTCTCTCTCTCTCTCTCTGTAGCTTTGGAGCCTGTCCTGGAACTAGCTCTGTAGACCAGGCTGGTCTCGAACTCAGATGCCTCTCCAGTGCCGAGATTAAAGGCAAGTGCCACTACTCCTCAAACTGCAGTAGTTTTATTTTTTTCCCCTTTGTGCTGGGAATCAAACCCCAGGTGTTGGCATTTGCTTAGGTGAGGCAGGCGCTTGCTCTAAGGCCGAGTTTTCCCTTCTCAGCTGCTGCACTTAATTACCTCACCTCAATTTCCTGTTCTGTTCAATAATTTACCTAGCTGATCCTCCATTGATCTGGATTGTGTATTGTGATGTTTTCAGGCTTGCTTTTTCTGTTTTTGTTTTTTGTTTTGGCTTTTTTGGAACCGCCTCTGGCTCCAGAGCCTAGACAGGCCTGGAAAGCCCTGTGTAGATCAACGTGATCTTCAATTTAGCAATCCACCTGCCTTGGCTTCCTGAGTTGCTGAGATCACTGATGGTGTGCTTCACAGCGGCCAGTGGTCTTTGGTGGACTCATCTCTTGGGGCTTAGGAAGCCTCCAGAAACACTGTTACTATACAGGAGCCAATCCTGCTCTAGTAACTGTATCCTTCCTTCTCTCTCTATACCTCCCTCTCCATCCCTCCCCCTCTCTCTTATTGAGTTGTTTTTTGGTATTTTTGGACTCTGTGTAGCTCTGGCTGGCCTCAGACTCAAGAGATCTGCCCATTTCTGCCTCCCAATGCTGGGATTAAAGACATTGCCACCATGCCTGGCATTTATTTTATTACTATTTTATGTGTATGGGTGTTTTGTCTGCAAGTATATCTGTGTACTACATGGTGTGCAGTGCTCAACATGCTGAAAGAGGGAACTTCTACCCGCTTGGAGCTGGAGTTACAGAAAGTTGTGAGCTACCATGTAGATGCTGGGAGTCCAACTTTAGTCCTCCAGAATAGCAGCCTGTGCCTTAAACTGCAGAAACATCTGCTCAAGCCACCACTGTTTGTGTTGTTTTGTTTGAGACAAGGTTTCTTCGTGTAGCCTTGGCTGTCCTTGGAACTTGCTCTGTAGACCAGGCTGGCCTCCAGAGGTCCAGGTCCACCTGCCTCTGCCTCCTGAGTGCTGGGATTAAAGATGCTGTCCACTAACTCCCAGCTCTCCCTCTCCCCCCCCCCCCAGACAAGTCTTACTTACTATGCACTCTGGCTGGCCTCAGACTCACTGTGATCCAGCTGGCCTCTGCCCCTGAAATGCAGGTACTTTAATCTTTGCCTAGCTAAAAGTGTCTTTTCTTTCTTTTTTTAATGGTTTATTTTAACTTGATTTTATGTGCATTGATGTGAAAGTGTCAGATCCCCTGGAACTAGATCTTCAGACAGTTGTGAGCAGCCATGTGGGTGCTGGGAATTGAACCCGGGTCCTCTGGAAGAGCAGTCAGTGCTCTTAACCATTGAGCCATCTCTCCAGCCCTTTTTTTTTCTTTTTTCATTCATGTATATGTGTGTCTACATGCACACATGTGTGTGGATACTCAAGGAGGCCAGAATAGGGCATTGGTTCCCCTGGAACTGGAGTTACAGACAGTTGTGAGCTAAGCAAAGTGGGTCCTGGGAACTGAACCCTGTCCTCTGCACCAGCAATTACTGAGCCATCTTTCTAGTTCCTAGAAGTAGTTTCTTCTTTTTTTTCTTTTTTACACAGAGAAACTCTGTCTGGAAGAAAAAAACAAAAACAAGAAAAAAAAAAAAAAAAGCAGAGTTTCTCTATGTAACAGCCCTGGCTACCCTGGAACTAGCTCTTGTAGACCAGGCTGGCTTGAAATTCACAAAGATCCGCCTGCCTCTGCCTCCCTGGTGCTGGGATTAAAGGTGTGCGCCACCATGGATCAGACTACTTTAAGAGGGTTGATGAAGGAAGAGGTGGTGCTTGTGGTCTTTACTCTTAGGTTCGGCCTTCTTGGCATCCTTGGAGATTCAGGAGCCAGGTGGGGTGACGTGAGGTGTCCCAGCCTTTTTAGCACTCACACCCAAGGCTACTGGCAAATGCTTGCCTCATGAGAGTGACTGGGTGTCCAGATGACTCAGTGGGTAAACAAGGGTAAAGGTACTTTCTTTACAAACCCAAAGACCTGAGTTCCAGCCCTAAAGCCTGCGATAGAACTGACCTCCACCTCTGCGGCACACAGAATACCAACTCTTCTCTCTCTCTCTCTCTCTCTCTCTCTCTCTCACACACACACACACACACACACACACACACACACACACACATGCACGCACGAACGCAGGAGGGGTGGGAGTGGGGAATGAATTCTGGCACTTGATTGTAATCCCACAGTTTGGATTTTGAGGGGAAGAACTGCTTCTGCTTAAATTTGAGGCCAGTGATATGAGCCCCAACTCAAACCCAAGGAACAGATTTACTAGTTTAAGGGAGAGGAAAAAGAAACACACACACACACACACACGTTTATACGTACATGTTTATGTACATATAAAGAGAAATATAACCACTTTCTGAGTATTGTGACTTGATCTGAGGTAAGGGTATGCAGGTAATATGCATACCCAAAGACCTTAATTATTTGTTGGTTATTTGCTTGGTTTTTGTTTGTTTGTTTGTTTGTTTTGTTTGAGGGAAGGTCTCACTGTGTAGTCCTGGCTGACCTGGAATTTAGTTAGTTGATTAAATGGGCATTGAATTCTGAGAGATCCACCTGCCTTTGACTCTGGAGTGCCAGGATGAACGGCGTGCGCCACCGGGTTGGTTGATTTAATATATGTATGTTTGTTGAGACAGGGTTTCTCTGTGTAGCCCTGGCTGTTCGGAAACTCTCTCTAGACAAGGCTGGCGTCAAACTCACAGAGATCCACCTGCTGGGATTGAAGGCAATAAACCACCACCACCCAGCCTTATACTTGTTTATCTTATTTATTTATATTAACTTCTAGTGACTGTTTCCTTCTTCCTCTTTCTTTTTCTCCCCTCTTTCCTCCTAGGATTGAATCCCAGGCATCATGTATCCTTGACAGATGCTGTACCACTGAAAGACCCCACGGGTGGGCTATCTTTCAATCTAGGGAGACCCCCCCCCCCAAGGAACAGCGAGAACACTCTTCGGATGCAAACAGCAAGAGGCTTTATTCTGATACACAGGTACCTGGGGCGACCTAGTCTCTCGGAGGACTGGCGCGCCTTTAGGCTGGAGCAGTGGGTTTTTATAGGGTCGGGGAGCAAAAGCGCGGGTACAGAAGCGAGAAGCGTAGTTACAGGGTTCTGATTGGACAATTTAAATAAGGCTCGGGTTAAAAATAGGGACAGCTGGGTACTTTTCAGGGGGTTTCCAAGAAATCAGATATGTAAGTTAACTTCGTTTATCTAGGGTACAAGCTGTTTCTGCTCCCTTGCTCATGGCCGGGTGTCTGACCACAGATATCCTGCTTGGCCCCTCATTGCCCTTGTTTCTCTGAACTGAACTTTAACTAATCTTCCCTGTCCTTTGTGCTGGTAAAATTTCATGCCTTGCAAAATGGCGTTACTGCTGCTATTATTGAATGGGGGTCTTTCATTCCCCCCTTTTCCTTTGAACTGAATAAAATCTTTTATTTAGCTGACTCGGTTTCCTGCATTTTCAGGGTCGAATTGCTTAAGTTGGTGGTATTGTTGGGTCAAGACCAAGGCTTGTATGACTGCCATCCTGTCCTTCATGAACTGAACCAAACGGTTGAGGATACAAGGCCCAAACAGCAAGATTAATAGTATAATCATGAGGGGTCCCATTATGGACGAGACTAGGGTGGTTAACCATGGAGATCTATTGAACCAACCCTCGAACCAACCTTGTTGTGATTCAAATAACTGCTGTCTTTGCTTGATTCGTTCCCTGAGTTTTGCCATATTGTCCCTGACAACACCTGTGTGATCAGCATAGAAGCAACATTCCTCTTTTAGGGCTGCGCAAAGCCCCCCCTGCTGTAGGAATAGAACATCCAACCCCCGTCTGTTCTGAAGGACCACTTCGGATAAGGAGGTCAAGGACTTTTCTAAGGCACTGACTGATTTTTCCAAAGCCCTGATATCGGTGTGCATGACTGCCTGTAATTGCTGGAACTGTTGGGTCTCAACCAGCGCAGCGGCCCCTGTTCCTACTCCCGCAGCTATTCCCCCCACGGTTAGTCCTCCCAGCATGAGGGCCAGTGTGAGGGACACTGGCTCTCGTTTAATTCGTGGTCTCTCTTCAAATTGCTCATAAACATATGAGGGGGTATGATAGGTCACTCTGGGCCATAGCTCTATTAACACGCAATAATCAGAAGCTGCATTAAGGACCGTAAGGGAAACACAGGGAGTGAGACCCGTACTGCATGCCCAGTAGGTCCCGTTGGGTGCCACCAGATATCCAGTGGAGTTAGTCTGAAGTGGATGGGTACCATTGCACAGTGACTTATGAGTTTGAGGGACCGTTCCTATACAGGTCCCTCGACCCGACACCTTTGACAGGGTAAGTTTATGTTGGGAAGGGGATGCACAATAGGTCGTGGCCTCAGTTTGGTTGGTATAATTGCCAATTATAGCCACTCCCTCATAGTATGGGGGCCTGGAAACCAGACATAGCCAGCATTCTTCGGTTAAGTTTGGGCTGGTGTAGTTAAGGGTCGAATATGCCCCCCTGGATCAGATTGAGGAGTCTGTCCCCTGTACCCTGCGGAGGAGTTGGTCCTGTTGGGGTGTCGTTGTGCGTGGGTGGGACCATGGTGGTGGAGAGATTGTGGGCGGGAGCTGGTCTGGGTCTGGGAGGGGGTGCCGGCTGAGAAGGGGGCTTCTGTTCTGACACGACCGGGTTTGGCCCAACTGCGGGGGAAGGATTATCTTGGGCAAAGCTATAACTAAGGGTAATTATAGCTCCATGGTCGGGGCCGGTGGGGTCATAGCGTCGAATTCCCCAAGACCCGGTCAGGGCTGGCATTTGGTGTTGGCACCCGGTGAAGGTTAAGCGTATGTTTGGGCCCGTTGGGTATGGGGTTTGGTCCCAATAAGCTATCTGTAGGGGGTCCTGTCCCCGAGGGGTGCCCCATTTGGAGGCCAGCGATCCCCAAGAGGAAGTCTCACAGCCCCAAACATCACAATAATATTCACGGGCCGTGCTATATGCGCATCGCTTGTAGCCTGAATTCCCGGGGCATGCATACCAATCAGCGTTGTTGCCCGGGGTTGGTCCTCCCACAGCCTGAAATAAAGTTTGTAGACTAGCTTTCATTTCATCGGGGCATCCTAAGTTCTTGGGCCCCCTCCGGGTAGTAACATTAAGTATTACATCCGTGCCTGCCGCTGTGAGGGTCCCATGTGCTCGTCCCTACTGTGTGGGGTGAGGCGCCGCCTTCGCCTCCTCCCGTTATCAGTACCAACATAATCAGGAACGGGAAAGCCTTATCTTTAAGGGGTTTTGAGAGCGCTGAACCTTCCATGATGATGTTGATGTTTCCTCGTCCGATCGGGCTGCTTTTACGTGGGAGGCGTGGACCCAAGCCGCAATGCCGTCGACCTTGAGAGCAGTGGGAGTGGTCAGCAGTACGGTGTAGGGTCCCTTCCAGCGGGGTTCCAAGTTCTTTGTCTGATGCCGGCGGACCCAGACTGCGTCACCAATTTGGTAGTTGTGGGGTATCACTGGTCTGTCCAGCTGGTCTCTGTAAGCGGCAGCCAGTGGTTTCCAAACTTCCCTCTGTACGGCCTGGAGTGCCTGTAAGTGAGCTTGCAGAGAGGGACTGTTAGTAAAGTCTGAAATATTGGAGTCAAAAAAATTAATGAGGGGCGGGGGCGCCCCATATATTATCTCAAAGGGAGTAAGTCCATGTGGTCCTGGAGTGTTGCGGGCACGGTAGAGGGCTAGGGGTAGTAGGAGTACCCAATCTCTAGTGCCAGTTGCAAGCGTTAATTTAGTCAAAGTCTCCTTAATTGTTCTATTCATCCTTTCTACCTGTCCTGAACTCTGGGGTCGGTAAGCGCAATGTAATTTCCAATTAATCCCCAAGAGCTTGGCCACCAACTGACTTACCTGGGAGACGAAGGCGGGCCCATTATCGGTTCCCAGTACCTGGGGCATGCCGTACCTGGGGAAAATCTCTTCCAGCAGCTTCTTGGTCACTATCTTGGCTGTTTCGTGTTTAGTCGGGAAGGCTTCTTCTGCCAGCCTGAGCGCCTGGGTGAGCGCTATGAGTTCAGCCCGCTGGGCCGAGGTCCCAGTTGGAAGAGCTTCTGCCCAGATTACCTCGGTCTCGGTGATTACTGCAGCCCCAGCTCTCCGCTGACCATCCTGCAGAAAACTGCTCCCGTCTGTATACCAGGTGAAGTCAGCGTTCTGGAGGGGTTGATCCGTCAGGTCCGGTCTGGTCCCGTGCATTTCCGCAAGGATCTCGAGGCAATCGTGTTCCTCCCTTTCCTCCGGCAAAGGGAGCAGGGTTGCGGGGTTCAGGGTCACCGCAGGCCCAAAGTGCACCCGGTCCGTATCCAGGAGCATGGCTTGGTAATGAGTCATGCGGGCATTAGAGAGCCAACGGTCTGGAGGCTGCTTAACCAAGGCCTCCACCGCATGTGGTGCCAGGATGGTCAATGGCTGGCCCAGAGTTAATTTTTCCCGCGTCCTTGGTGAGGACTGCAATCGCCGCTACCATTCGCAAGCAGGGCGGCCACCCTGAAGCTACTGGATCGAGCTTCTTTGAGAGGTAAGCTATAGGACGCCTCCAGGGGCCCAGTTTTTGAGTTAGGACCCCTTTAGCATAACCCTGTTTTTCGTCCACAAACAGTTCAAATGGCTTAGTCAGGTCTGGGAGTCCCAATGCGGGAGCTGTGAGCAAGGCCCGCTTTATTTCCTGGTATGCCTTTTGCTGGTCCTCGCCCCAACTGAACAGAGTCCCTGTTTTGGTAAGTGGGTATAAAGGGGCTGCTATCTCAGCAAACCCTGGAATCCGTAGGCGACAGAACCCTGCTGTCCCCAGGAATTCCCTCAGCTGCCGAGGGGTCCCCTTCGGTCTCCCTCCTGTCTACCCTGTCTTTGACTGGAAACTACGGTGGCCAAGAGTTTGCTCATCTCCTTATGTCTCTTACGGTCCCTTTCTTTTTCCTTTTCCTCAGCTTCCGTTCTGCGACGGTCCTCTCTTTCCTCTGCCTCCTTTCTAAGACGATCCTCCCTCTCTTCTGGAGTCTCTCGTTTATTAAAGATTCTTTCTGCCTCCTTTAGTAGGTCCCTGAGCGAACTCTCCCTTAAGTTTTCTAGGCGCTCGAGTCTGCGTTTGATATCTGGAGCAGATTGCCAAATGAAAGACATAGCTACGCTAGTTTCTTGCCCTGGATCTTCTGGGTCATACGGGGTGTATCTACGATAGGCTTCTTTGAGCTGCTCTAAGAACGCTGAGGGAGTTTCTCCCGGTCCCTGCAGTACCTGTTTAACTTTCGCCAAATTGGTGGGGCGTCGGCCCGCCCCATGGAGACCCGCTATGAGCAACTGGCGATAGAGGATTAGGTGATTCCTACCTTCCTGTGTGGTGAAGTCCCAATTGGGACGTTCGAGGGGAAAGGCGGCGTCTATCTCATTAGGCAGCTGGGTGGGACGTCCGTCTGCTCCCCGAACCGCCTTTCGAGCCTCCAGGAGGACTCTCTGCTTCTCCTCCGAAGTCAGCAAAGTCTGCAGTAATTGTTGGCAATCATCCCAGGTGGGCTGATGAGTAATCAGGACCGACTCAATTAGAGCAGTCAGCCTAACTGGGTCTTCAGAAAAAGAGGGATTGTTATTTTTCCAGTTATATAGGTCGGAGGAGGAGAACGGCCAGTATTGTAGTTGGCCATTTCCTCCGGTCCGGAGAGGGAATGCCTGAGAGGAAGTAGAATCCGCGGCCAGCTGCTGGTCTCGCCGTCCCCTTAAGCGGGCTGCCATGGGGGACGGGGCAGCGGGAGATGGCGCGGCAGGCCCCTCGTTTTCATCGGTCGAGTCGGCCACCTGAGGCGGGAGGGCCTGTTCTCGGTAGGGAGGGGGGTCCTCCGTGAGGAGGTCTACCAATAGGTCATCCCCCGCGGGCAGAACCTGCGGAGGGGGAGGTTTGGTTTTTGAAGGGTCAGTAAGGGTTGGATATAGAGACGAGCGGATTGGGGGTCCTGCTGGAGAGGAGGAGACTGGAGGGGGTAAGGTGGGAGCAGATGGAGGAAGTAGGGGTTTGGGAGGGACAAAAGGCTTAGCCCAGGGTGGTGGATCTTAAGCCATTGCCTCCCAGGTCACGATATAGGCCACCTGGTCTGGGTGCCCATGAGGGCCGGGGTCCATCATTTTGGCTTTTGACCTGCGAGATAATATTAAGGTCGAATGTACCATCCCTTGGCCAGCCCACATTAAATGTGGGCCATTCAGATGAACAGAAAGTAACCCAACGCCTCTTCCGGACTTCCACGGACTGGTTGTTCGCAAAGTCCTGGACGTCCCTCCAGTGCTGTAAAGTCAGACTCAAAGGGGTAGTTAAGGACTGTCCCATATTTTCAAACACAGACACAGACAATACCAGACAAAGGAACAAAAAGACCAATGACAAAACACCAAAATCGCGCAGCGCGGCTTCAGCGTAAAACCGAAAGCAAAGTCTGAGTTGGAGATAGCGAGAGTCCGGATCTCTCTACTCCCAGAAGAACCACATACCCTTCTGACTGCGGAGGAGCTCCAAACAGTCCGATCCGGGTAGGGTTCACAGAAAACAGACGGGTCCCGAATTGGACCCCAGATGCCCCCGGGACGTCTCCCAGGGCTGCGGTCGGGAGTACGAACTCGTCAGTTCCTCCGCGGGTCCGCCAGATACAGATCTAGTTAGCTAACTAGTTCGGACGCAGGCGCAAACATAAAAACATAGTACAGACAGTCACACAAAGCGATCGCTGGCCAGCTTACCTCCCGGTGGTGAGTCGGTGCTCCCTGGGCAGGGGTCTCCAAATCCCGGACGAGCCCCCAAATGAAAGACCCCACGGGTGGGCTATCTTTCAATCTAGGGAGACCCCCCCCCCCAAGGAACAGCGAGAACACTCTTCGGATGCAAACAGCAAGAGGCTTTATTCTGATACACAGGTACCTGGGGCGACCTAGTCTCTCGGAGGACTGGCGCGCCTTTAGGCTGGAGCAGTGGGTTTTTATAGGGTCGGGGAGCAAAAGCGCGGGTACAGAAGCGAGAAGCGTAGTTACAGGGTTCTGATTGGACAATTTAAATAAGGCTCGGGTTAAAAATAGGGACAGCTGGGTACTTTTCAGGGGGTTTCCAAGAAATCAGATATGTAAGTTAACTTCGTTTATCTAGGGTACAAGCTGTTTCTGCTCCCTTGCTCATGGCCGGGTGTCTGACCACAGATATCCTGCTTGGCCCCTCATTGCCCTTGTTTCTCTGAACTGAACTTTAACTAATCTTCCCTGTCCTTTGTGCTGGTAAAATTTCATGCCTTGCAAAATGGCGTTACTGCTGCTATTATTGAATGGGGGTCTTTCACCACTGAGACATATCATGAGCCCATTTTGATTTTTGAAAGTTAAGCCACGCATGATGGTTTATGCCTGTGGTTCCCAGAATTTGGGAGGCTGAGAGGCAGGAGAATTGTTGGGAGTTTGAAGCTGGCAAGAGCTACAAAACAAGACCCTGTTTCAAAAGGCCAAAAACAATTAAAAAGAGAAAGCTAAAGCCGGTTGGGCGATGGTGGCACAAGCCTTTAGTCCCAGGACCAGGGAGATGGAGGCAGGCGGAGCTTTGTGAGTTGGAGGCCAGAGCAAATTCCAGGGCCGCACAGAGAAACCCTGTCTCTGGGGAGAAAAAAAAAGAATTAAAAATAATTTTAATTTAATAAGCCCACTGTGAGATGATACAGGGACAGTATATATGTACATTTTAATGGGAAGTTTCAAATCAGAATGCTAACAAAGGGTCGTGCCTAAGGCAAAGCGTGTGACCTGTGAATTAACCTCCCTTAATTCACACCCACCCGAGGACTTACAGAGACAAAATCAGGAACACCTTTTATCTCTACCAAGATCCACTTTGAGATTTCTCTGCCCTCGGGCTAGGTGTAGAGGAGCACATCTTTAGCTCCAGGGTTCCACACTGCAGCTGTCTGGGAGATTCAGGCCAGCCTGGTCTACACAGTGAACTCTTAAATTTATACCTGGTTCTGAGGGCTGTGGATCAGAGGAGGGCTTTGAAGCCTGGGGAACCGACTGGCCCACTTGTTTGTGAGCCGCTGTGCTGGGAACATCACCCAAGTTCTCTGAAGGAGCAGGAAATGCCACCTCTCCAGCTCCCTGAGTTTTTATCCTATCAACCAGCATCCGGCCTGTGGTTCAGAAACTACCTTAAACTCACATTTACTAAAGAAGAATTCCCTAGATAAGAATAATTTGCCAGGTGGTGGTGACACCCCTTTAATCCCAGCACTCAGAAGGCAGAGGCATGAGGATCTCTGTGAGTTCAAGGCCAGCCTGGTCTACAAGAGCTAGTTCCAGGACAGGCTCTAAAGCTACAGAGAAACCCTGTCTCAAAAAAAAAAAAAAAAAAAAAAAAAACCAAGAAGAAGAAGAAAAACAAAACAAAACAAACAAATAGGAAAAGAATAACTTGGCCAGGTGTGGTGCAGACCTTCCGTCTGGCACTGGGGAGGCAGAGGCAGGCGCAAATCTCTGTGAGTTCCAAACCAGCCAGGACCACAAATAGTGAGACCCTGTCTCAAAACAAAACAAATAGTAACTATACCTTGGTGGCGCCTTACCTGTAAGTCCCTGTGCTGGCGAGGCAGTGAGGCCAGGGAGTCAGGACAGGCCACTCGGGTTCGGGGCCAGCAGACATTACAGAAGAAGCAGCCTTGGCAAACAGGAGTGGAAGGACTCCCTGGGCTCTCTGCCCTGGTTTGCTGAGACGTGAGGGTCCCAGCCCTGTGCTCCCACAGCCTCACGCTCTGCTAGGCCTTCTCTGTACCTCCCAGGACCTTCCTAAATCATGAGCCATGAATAAAAAAACCACTAACGGACGGGATGTGTTTGCAAAGCCAACACCCACGTGCTCCCGCGTCTTCCCAAGGATCTTTCTCCCAGCCTTCAAGCTTTAGCCTATAGTAAAATATCAGTCTGGAACCCCAAATCCGCATAACGACAGTGGGGCTGAGAGCACAGAGAGAAGGAATTCTGTTCCCAGGATTGGCTCCTGACTCTAGCTCCAGATCTGAAGAAAACCCTCTCCTTCCTCCAAACACATGCAATACATACTCTTATACATATACATACATACACACGTATACATAAATTTTTTTTAAATTTTATGTGCATTGGTGTTTTGCCTATGTGAGGGTGTTGGGTCCCTTAGAACTGGAGTTGAAGACAGTTGTGAGCTGCCATGTGGGTTCTGGGAATTGAACCCAGGTCCTGGAAGAGCAGCCAGTGCTCTTAACCACTGAGCCATCCCTCCCCAGCCGCAATTTAGAATTTTTTTTAAATGTATGTTCTCACATGGGACAAGACATTCCATTCTTAGATTTCTCCTCTGCATTCCTGGTGGCATAAAAATCAAACAGTCTCACATGTTAACTTACTTAGCAAGTGCAGGTTTCATCTTGTGTGCCACAGGAGAAAGAACACGGGGCTGATGAGCCGAGTCAGCAGGCAAAGGCCGTGGAAACCTAAGTTCGATGTCTGGGCCCCACCCGAAAGGAGTGCGGCACTCCCACAACTTGCTCCTGGCCTCCACACACAGACACACACCTCAGTGGAACCTTAAAGATAGAAATCAAAATAAAGCTACGATGACCTGGACAGGTTGTGGCACCTCAGGTGTTCGCTTGCTTGCTTACTTTGGTAGGGCTGGGGCCTGACACCACAGCCTCATTCCTGCTGGGCGAGCTCTGTACCACTGGGCCCACTAGTGATCTTCCTCGGACTTCTCCGGTGCAAGTCTCCGAAGCACTTCCTCAGGAAGAGTAGCTGAGAGCAGATCATCCGGTCCAAGGTGCTGGAGAGCAAACAGTAGTAAGCCTTCAACTCGAGCACAGGTGGCCTGGGCTCCTGTCTGGGACTCACAGAGATGGTTAGAGCCCAGTGCCAGAGAATTTGCTTCTTAACCAGATTCAGCTGGGCTGAGCTGCGGCTTCCAATTTGCATAGCAAAGAAGTTAGCCAGGTCCTGTTGATAAAGTCTTTTGGAAACTATGCCGGAAAAACTACTTGATTGAAGTATTAAAAAATGATCTAACCATCCTGCTGGGGTTGTGCTCATACGATCCCGGCCTTGTGGGAGGTGGTGGAGGCAGAGGCAGGAGGATTCCTACAAAGTCAAAGCCAGTCGGTTTAGTTCCAAGCCGCCTGAGGGCACACAGTAAAGGACCTTGTCTTAAAGAAAAAACTGGCAGTAGTGGATCGTGACTTTAATCTCGGCACTCGGGAGCCAGAAGCAGGCAGATCTCTTAGAGTTTGAAGCCAGCCTGCTCTACAGAGCGAGTTCCAGAAAAACCAAAAAGAAGCAACAAAACAAGAGTTGTGGGAATTTGAGGAAGCTCTCTTGAGTTTGAGGCCAGCCTGGTCTATACATTGAGCTCCTAGTCTATCCTATCTCAGAAAAAAAAGAAAAAAGAAAGCAAACAAAGGCTCCTGATCATCCTGGGCCACTTACTGAGAGACCTATGTGGAGTCTCTTTTTTGGGGGGAGGGGAGAAGGGGTTCGAGGCAGGGTTTCTCTGTAGTTTTAGAGCCTGTCCTGGAGCTAGCTCTTGTAGACCAGACTGGCCTTGAACTCACAGAGATCCGCCTGCCTCTGCCTCCCGAGTGCTGGGATTAAAGGCGTACACCACCACCGCCAGGCTCGTTGTGTCTCTTTTTTAAAAAGTTGCAGTGGGTTGTTGTTGCATGACTTAATCTTAGCTCTTTGGAGGCAGAGGCAGGAAGATCTCTAGAGTTTGAGGCCAGCCTGCGATGCATACTGAGTTTCTGGACAGCCAAGACTACACAGAGTCTTGAACAACAAAAGAGATATATTATTAAATGTGTCATCTATGAAACAATTCACAATTACATGTGCTTAAATTCCATGCTCTATATATGGTATATACTGCCATAAACTGTCAGCTTACTTAAGAGTGTATAACATACACGCTTATTCCCTAGCATCACAAGGCAAACAGCTCCAAAGATGAGACAGGCAAAGAAAACGTCCTAATCAGCTTGATTAGGGACTAATTGGCAGCTAGAGGAGAATGGTGTGCTCATTTGAGAACGTTTAAATCCGTTCACCCATCACTAGCCACCTCCGAGAATGTAATAAAACAAAATCCCTGATACTTCAGGAAACCAAGAGGGACTCTAGATAAAATTTCCAGTCTTTTTTTTTTTCTTTTTAGGCTTTTTTGAGACAGGGTTTCTCTGTAGCTTTGGTGAACTCACAGAGATTCACCTGTCTCTGCCTCCGCGAGTGCTGGGATTAAAGGCGTGGGCTCCCACTGCCCAGCCTTTTTTTTTTTTTTTCCTTTTTGGTGCAGGCCTGGTTTAGAATTCGCAGAGATTCCCCCCCCCCCCCCCCCCCCCCGCCGCCTCTGCCTCCCTTGAACGGGAATTAATGGTGGAGGCCACCGTACCTAGCCAAAATTTCTTTGGTTTTTTTTTTTTGTACAGGATTAGTGTTTAGGGCAGATCAGAGGAAGAGTTTATCCGACAGCATTTGCCTTTAACTCAAGTGGACCCTTTAATCACTGCTTCATTAGCATTAAAATAGCCTGGAGGGTTGGCTTACTTGAGGTTTAAAAGACCTTCCACCTGCTCACTTCGCCTCTGCTTGTGAATCTTCTCCAAAACTATCCCGTTTTATTTGGCGCTAACTTTCAAGGCTTCTGCTCACCACCATGGCAGAGCCATCAGAGTTCGACCCATCAGAGGAGGTGTTCGACCCACTCGTGGACTCGGCATCTTCTCAGACGGATGAACAAGACTCCTCGGATGATTCGGGTAGGCCAGCCTTTTGGCCCGGGGTTTGGGGAAGTCAGTAGGCATCCACCCTTTCTCATCTTGCCAAGGTGGGCAGGTGGCTAGTACCTGGGACCCCCAGCACTTGTAGATGGGAGACCAGGAGTTGCAGGCAAGTTAGTAGCCAGTATGGGTTACTGGACCCTGCCGTGGGAGACTCTGGGTCTCTGTGTAGCTCTGGCTGGCCTAGAACTCTTGATGTAAACCAAAGGTGTGGGCAGGTTTCCGTGCTTTCTTTTGTTGCTGCTTTGTTTCAGCACAGAAATTCTTTTTGTTTAGTTGAGACAGGGTCTCACTATTGTAGTACTGGGTATATACGCCGGGACTCTTAAATATTTAATTTTTACTCTGAGTGCGTTGATGTTTTTTGTTTTTATGTGTGTCTGGTTGGAGGGTGTTGGATCTCCTGCACTGAGGTAACCATGTGGGCGCAGAGAATTGAACCTGGGTCCTCTGGTAGCGCAGCCAGTTTTCCTACCCGCCGAGCCATCTCCAGCCCCGTCCTGGATCTTTTTTTGTAGCCTAACCTGGCCTCAAACTGGATCCTAGTGCACCGGTCTCGGCCTCTAGAGTGCGCTAGGATTAAACACGGCTCTGCTGCAGGCTTATATTTTAAACACTTGGTTTAATCTCTTGGTTTTCGAAATTGGGTTTCTCCGTACCCCTGGGTGTCCCAGCACTAACTGTAGACCAGGCTGACCTCAACTCCGACCCGCCTGCCTCTGCCTCCTGCGTGCTGGAACTAAAGGTGTGTGCTACAGCCCAGCTACACAGGAATCTAAAATTTTACTTGAACGTGAACTTTTTCTTATTCTTAACCATTTTCTGGGAGCGGCTTTTCAGCTAAATTTCCATTTCTGGTGAATGGCTTAACAGGGGAAATAGCCCAGGATGGCTGAGCCACACGTTCAGTGCTGGTGGTGGTGAGAGGGGGCGGCTGGCTGCAGGTGTAGCTCCTGCGCCTGAGGACCTCCAGGTTTGCCTTCAGGCCCTCAGGCTATGGGCGTTGTTCAGGAGGAGCCTTTCCTTGCTCTTCTAGATCCTCCCACACACGAGCTGAGAGGAAAAGAAATGTTTGCCCTGGATGTGTCTGCCCTACCTGACAGTTAACATGTGGCCTCCTGGGGTACCTGTATGTTTAGAAGCTATATTTTTGAGACTGTTGCCCCTACTGGCCTAAAACTCCCTGTGTTTAGGCCAGGTTATACCAAGTTCTGTCAATAACCCTGTCTGTCCCAAACCTGGAAATGAGATGAGCTACCATGGTGTGACTCAAACTTGATGACCCTTGTGGCGAGTCTGTCCTCTGGGTGTGAATGATTTGGATGGGAAGAACAGGATTGGCTTGCCACAGAGTCCAACAGGAAGCATGGGACAACTCAAACTAGATTTAGGTGGAAAGTTAACCAGTTCCTGAAGAGTTCTGGAGCCCCGCGTGGGCAAGCCTGGAGGGCCAAGCCATATTCCCAGAATAATTGGCTTGTGGTGCAGAGTCTCTCCAAGTGTGAGTTCCTGCCCTTGAACGCAGGTCTCAGAACTTCTGGACCTAGAAACGGACAGTTGGACCCCTGGAACAATGTCGTATACGGAACAGCACATGGTAAGAAGTCGGTGATCGCTACACAAACGCTAGGGTATCTATCTGCCTGGGGTTTATGACCGCATGCCCTGCGCACATGTAATACTTTCGGTTGGCGCCTTGAGCAGAGTGTCTGCTCGGGGTATTGCTTTGGAGCGTGGTGCACCTCACACTAACGGCTCTTCACCTTCTGCTGTAGGAATCTCCCAGCCAGAAAACTTAGTAAAGGATATGAAAAAACTGGCCATTGACCCCAGTGCCAAGAAGCCTCCTGCTTCCCTGGCAGGACTTAAACTTGGGCGCGGCCGGCGCGGCCGCCGCAGCCGCAGCCGCATCCTCCGCCGCGCAATAAAGATGAGAATGGTCGAGAACAAAAGTGAGAAAATCTTGAGGGAGGTCCAAAGTGCCTTTCCCAAGAGAAGAGTCCGCACATTACTGTCTGTGCAGAACAATCCTGTCGCGAAGATGAAGCGATTAATGCGGGTGAGTTGCGTTTGTGGACAGGGCTATTTATTAGAGAGCAATGGTCACCTCTGGGGCGTGACACCTGAATTCCCACATCAGTCTAGACTTAGAGACAAGCTAGTGGCTATACAGTCTCAGGCCAGCCTGGGCTATCTGCAATTGAGCAGGGGTAAACAGTCAGTGGAGCCTCATTGTAGCCCAGGCTGGCCTCCAATTCAATCTACAAACTTGCCCCTCATCCTCCAGTGCTTGGATTACAGGGTTTTGGGCTACCTTACCAGGCTAACTTAGACTGGATCTTAGAGCCACATAGCTGGCCTGTTACGGTGTAGACCAAAAACTTGGGGGTGGTCCTCCTGTTTGTTTAACAGTGCTGCCAGGAGCAGGGTCTCACAGAGTAGGTGTTTTAACTTTGTCTTGGTAAAATTAAGTAATTTTGGTTTTGTTTTTTTCCCGTGAAGATTGAAAAGAAATTAAAAAGCTGCAATGATGGAAATGTGGTAACTAACTTTTTTCTTGCTAATACATGTTGCTGGGTTGGATGCCTGTTTTATTGTTTGGTTTGAAAAAGGTGTGGGTGGTGGTGGTGGTGATCAACCCTTAGGGTATCTGGTTATTGAGCCCAGTACTAACAGTTAAGGATTATGGTTCTTTGGGTTGCAATATCCTGATTAACCTATTGCATTATTCTTCCAGTTTGACGAAGCACAACCATTCAAATGCCTCTGTACTTTCTGCCTGTACAATGGCTGGGATCCTTCTGAGAATGCAAAAATTGGAAAAAAATAGGACCGTCAATTCAGGGCTAAGTTGTGTATTGCCCTTACGGCTGATAATGCCATGCAGCTGATGTAAAAGGGTTTGGTGTTGTTTTTAAGATTAAATTGCAATAGTGAGTTCTGTGATAGCTTTGTTCTTTTTCCTGGTGTTGGGTGACCTTTCCACATGTGTTACTATTACGTGATATATAGAATGGCAGTTTGAATGCATGTGCATGAATTTAATTTGACCTAAAGAATCAAGAGTGAGTCTCGGCTTACTCAAGTCTGGGGTTAAGTTCAATAACTTTCGAAAGACTGTCAGTAGAATTGGGGGTGTTGTGATTTAGAAGGTAATAACTGGAATAGATCTTTGGGTTTTCTCGTTCACAGACATTTGTAATAAAGGCAATCTTGTTTTTAGTAATAAGTATGGAGAACAAATTAAAGTAGATTACTAGAGCTTCCATTGGAGTTCATTTTTCATGTATTCATTTACTAGATGGATGTGTGGGCATGTACGTTCAACAGTGTGTGTAGAGGTCAGAATAACCGGTCACCATTTTTCATACTTGGTATTAATCTCAGGTTGTCAAGTCACCAGGCTTCTTGGCGGCAAGCACCTATTCACACTGAGCCATCTAGATGGCCCCTTGTTTTGTGTGTGTGTGTGTGTGTGTGTGTTTATGTTTCATGGTGACAATTGTCAGGTGTCAGTTTTCTCCTTGTGAATTTTGGGGATCAAACTTGTGTTACAGGAATATTAGCAACCTGTTTTAATATGCAGCCCTGGCTGACACTCATTCTGTAGACTGGGAAGGAAATTGAACAGAGATCTTTCCCATATATCTAGGGTCTTGGGGATTAGAGGTGTACAATCAACCCTGCTTACTGAGATAGGGTCTCCAAGAGAACTAGCTCATCTTCAACTACTGGTCTTGCCTCTAGCTCCAAGTTTTCTAACACAGTAATGTGTCAGATCTGCAAAAAATGGCTTCTCTTGTTTTTCAAGACAAGGGTTTCTCTTGTGTAGCCCTGGCTGTCCTGGAACTTGCTCTGTAGACCAGGCTGGCCTTGAACTCACAGATCACCTGCCTCTGCCTCTGCTGAGATTAAAGGCATACACCACTACTTCCTGGCTTACCAATAAATTCTCAGGTACAGGTATGTGGCGTTGTATTGTGACTGTCATCAGAAGACAACCAAAGTACAGTATTTTCACGCTTTAACTTCCTGCAAAAAATGTCAAGAAAGGAATTAGGAAGATGGCCCCAGGAACTTGATCAAAGTGAGTCTTATAGCTAAGGACAGCTAGGCATCTTGATTATAAACTCCTAGAGATTAGCTCTGTCCTCAGGTTAAAGCCACCACTTCAGATGTTACAAGCCCAGGGTTGTGACCTAAGCACCCAACTGAGCTGCTATGCGTCATAATCTCATAACCCCCTCTTCTGGAGGAGAGCTGACTGCTCGAGCAGCTCATAGCTCTTGAGTAAATTCTTAAGGATGTTGCAAAACTTGTAGATGAGCAGCCAGGTGGAAAAGACACACGGGGACAAAAGTCCAGGAGAAAGCTGCACTACCCCTTGCACTACCCCTGGGTAATGTTCTGCAACTTCAGACATGTGGAGGGTAGAGGACATCCTACTGGAGTTGTCTCCCTGACCCTATCAGGGTAGCAGGCTTGGTTAGCTCAACCCCTTCACCCACCAGCCAGCTCAGCTCAGAACTTACATCCTAGAGGATGGATTTCATCACTGACCATTAGTTGATAACCCTTGCAGCACCCAGAAATGTGTTTTTTTAAAGATTTATTTATTATGTATACAACATTCTGTCTACATGTATGCCCACACGCCAGAAGAGGGCGCCAGATCTCATTACAGATGGTTGTGAGCCACCATATGGTTGCTGGGAATTGAACTCAGGACCTCTGGAAGAGCAGCTGGTGCTCTTAACCACTGAGCCATCTCTCCAGCCCCCAGAAATGGTTTTAACTTTAAGTCTTCATTTCCTAAATTGACCTTGAACTTCTGATCTTCCCCTGTGTCTAATTGGGATTATAGTTCCAGGACTACTGAAATATGGGAAATTGTAGAGATGAGTTACTGGGAAGATTGCTCTATTGAACCATGTCTAACTGCAGTGCCTAAGTGAAGTATAATAGGTATGTAAGCCTAGGGGTGAACAGTCTAAGAGTCAATGTTTCCACGCATCCACTGGGGGCTGGACTATCCCTTGTAAATAGGGAAGCTACTGCACACAGGAAATGGCGAGTCAGAGCCCAATACAGTCAACAGTGTCACAGGAGGGAGTGTAAAAGAGAGCATGGGGTTTCAAGACCCCCATGTACACAGACTCGTGTGTGTGTGTGTTGTCAAAACCAGGCTCGCAAGTGGTTCAGGCAGACATGCAGGCAGAACACTGTACAAAAGGCCATGCTGATGACGGCTAAGGGGCAGTTTTCGCCTGTTGGTATCCAGAAAGGAGGGCAGAATGGTTAGCACTAGTTAGAGACCCAGAGGATTGGTTCCAACAAATGACCAAAGCTCCACACGGAAGGACATGTTTCAGGAATACTGACATTGCCAGTTTCATCTGTAGGTGTTAATTCTACCCAGAATAGTCCACGTCAGCATGGGGAGGAAAGCGGAGCCGTCATGGATACCAAAGCCATCTTAAACATTTTTTTTTGTTTGTTTGAATTTAAGTTGCTGGCTAGTAAAAACAACCGTCTTGTTTTGGCTGCAATCACATTAAATTTATAGAAGGAATTTAATATTTATGAGCACGGGTGAGCAAGGTGTTTTCCATATTGCATTGTGAGGGCTACAGGTAAGAACTGTCTTATTACTAATTGTATTGCTTCTATTTGCATCATTATTAAAGCTCTTGACTCTAAAGAGTTAGCTGGAGATGGCCACTGTGATGCTCTGAGCCCCGTGGCTTTCACGCCTGAGTAAGCAACATTACTATGGTCCTACAGTTCTTTGGGTTTGAGACTCAGGGAGAGTACTTAAGGTTTCCAGCTCTCAGAAACTGTCACCCACGCTGCGGGGGGGGGGGGGGGGGCAGGGGGGAGTGCCCCCTGGGCTTTTGATAATGAAGCCATCTCTGCGTTATTTCTGATGCTAAAGTAACCTTTCCCATACTCCTGTAAGTAACTCTGATAAAACTCATTGATTTACTGAGTTGGACTTCTGGTCTACCTGCAGTTCCCGAACTGCAGTAAGTAGACATTTGCTCTTGTCATTTTAGGAATAAAGTCTCAGAACACTGTAGCCCTGTCTCGCCTGGAACTCACTCTGTAGACCAGGCTGACCTCAGACAGAATCTGCTTGCCTCTGTCTCCAAAGTGCTGGGATTAAATGTGTGCCACAGGGGGTGGGAGAGGTTCTGAGTGGTGGTTACTTATTTCTTTCCATAGGACCCAGATTTGATCCCTATCACCTGGGTGTGTGGCATGCACACACCTTTAATCCCAGCACTTGGGAGGCAGAGGCAGGCGGATCTCTAGCCAGGCTAGTCTATATAGTGTGTTTCAGGACAGCCGGGGCTATGTAGAGAGAACCTGTCTCAAAAAAAAAAATTTAATGAACTCGGTCCAAGTTATGTTTGACCTGTAAGTCAACTGAGCCAAGTCACTGTTCTTGGCAGGTTATTTTTTCTTCATGAACTCCCTTTATTGTGTGAAGTATTTCCATTTCATTTTTTAACAGGCTATATAATGTGCGTGTGTGGGGGGGTGTTTCTGTATGTAACCTAGTCTACGGGCCCAGTCAAGTCAGGAAGAGAGCAGATAAAAGCGTGTGTGTCCTGCCTGTGCACCGTGGTATGTGTGCCTGTGGAGGTCAGAAGACAATTTGAGGAGTTGGTTTCTCTTGGATCTCGCTTTCAATGAACTTTTTCCAGTGGTTAAATGTGGGCAATGGCCATAGGCATTTCTTTGGCTGTAGTTTTCCCCAAATACTGGCTTGCTGACACCTATGGGTTTTGGTGATGTCTTCAGGAAGAATTTGGTCAGAGTGGCTGGCCTGTGCGCTTTTGGCACCAAATTCCCTTTAGTTTACAAATATTATTTCAATACTCTTCCCCAAGCATGGCTTTGAAATTTAATTACTCACTTTTGCATAGTGGATATGGAACCCAGAGTCTTGTACACACTAGACAAGCACACTCTACCACTTAGGGAATCTCAGAACATTTTATTTATTTAGACAGATTCTCTTATAGCCCAAGCTGGCCTATGTAGCTGAGGATGATCTTGAACTCCTAGTCTTGCTGCCTCCACCCCCACATGCTGGGTCCACTAGCCTCACACACGGGAAGTAGTTCTGCTTTTTCCTTAGGATCCAAACAAGTTCCTTCCGTCAGGTCCCTTTCATTCCCTTGCATTTATTGACTGAAGTAACCAAGCCAGTTTTTTGACAAAGCTCAGTATACTCCGAATTAGTCCAATTTCATCTGTTAAGTAACTCTGAGGCTGTCTAGAGGTGTTAGTTAATTAAACAATTAAAAGGCAGGAAAGAAGAATTAGCAGCCAGCAGCAGTGGTGGTGGTGGCGGTGGCGCACGCCTTTGATCCCAGCACAGACAGAGGCAGGCGGATCTCTGAGATAGAGAGGCCAGCCTGGTCTACAGAGAGAGTTCCAGGACAGCCAGAGCTACACAGGAAAACCCAGTCTTGGAAACTCCTCAACACCCTCCCCATGGGGAAAAAAAAGTTACCCGAAGTCTTGGAGACCCATTTTATGATACCTGGAACCAGAGTCCCCTGTTGAGATTCTTACTTTCATTACTGAAGGAATTTACAGAATGGTCAAAACAGCCAGCGGCTTCAGGACAATTTATTAGAGTTTAAAAGGTAAAACAACAAAACCCAGATTAGACAGGCTGTAAATCCTGCAGGCACCAGGAAGCCAGTTGGAGAATGGAAGACAAAGCAAGAGCCATGCAGCTGAGGCAGGGCGCCCCCAGGGTGGCTGGGTGGGCTAGGGTGGGGTGAGGGGGTCAGAATTCTGAAAATGAAGAACCCACCTTCCTAGGGATGGTCCTCTTTGGGCTGGCACAGGGCCTCTCCAGGTAGAGTTCGTTCTTGCTTGTCTCCAGTGTTTTTTGTAAACAGATTGTTAAAAGCCTGGGACTCGCCTTTAATTCCAGCAGAGAGGCAGGCAGATAGGAGTTTGAGGCCAGCCTGGTCTACAAAGAGAGTTTCAGTATAGCTAGAGCTACACAGAGAAACCCTGTCTGGAATAATAAAAATTGGCTGGGTGGTGGTGTCACATGTCTTTAATCCCAGCACTCGGGAGGCGGAGGCAGGCGTGTATCTCTGAGTTCGAGGCCAGCCTGGTCTACAAGAGCTAGTTCCAGGACAGGCTCTAAAGCTACAGAGAAACCCTGTCTCAAAAAACAACAAAATAAAAAAAAAAATATTAAAAAATAAACCAAACAAAACTGAGCTGATGACTGTTTTGTTATTTGTGGGTGTAGAGGGGCAAAATTTGTGACAATGAGCTTCCTGTGACACGGGGCAACACACGGACAGTGTCGGTCATCAAGATCCCAGACAGGCAGTGATGAAGTTTGGTTTTTTAAGATTTATTATGTATACAGTGTTCTGTCTGCAGGCCAGAATGGGGCTCCAGATCTCATTACAGATTGAAATACCGTGGTTGCTGGTCAGGACCTTTGAAGAGCCGCCAGTGCTCTTAAATGTTGACCCATCTCTCCAGACCCGAAGTTTGGTATTCTAAGGCCCCAGATATGACACTTTAGCATTTGAGAGAAAGTAGGACCGTTTGCATTTTTCTCGCCTATTTTAGACTGAAAATCAGGGCTTTTAGGGATTCTCTGCAGTTGTGTGAAGAGAACAGACACACGGAAGACACTATGAGCCAACAGGGCTCACCGAGCTGTTGATTGCCATTTGATCACGTGTCTTCCATCCTGAGTCATACTTCAGTCGGTTTGTGTTTTAAACAGTCTTACTATGTAACTCTGGCTGTCCAAAACAAGCTACATAGACCATAGAACTCACAGAGATCCACCTGCCTCTGCCTCCAGAGTGTGCAGGGAATAAAGGCGTGCGAGACTACACCTGGATGTGGGTAGTTTCTTAGGGTTTCTATTGTGAAGAGACACCGTGGCCCTGGCAACTCTATAAAGGAAAATGTTTACTTGGGTACCTTCCAAGTCCTGGGGTTAAAGGTGTGTGCCTGCTGTTGTCCTGAATCGTGGGGGACCCACAGGACCTGTCCCTTCAGAGCTGCAGCAGCTCATAGATGGAGAAGATGTTCAGGTGGGCCAAACATCAAATCCCGGGATCTCATACTGGGTGGTAGATGAGTTGGCTAGGCCACCAGCTCTCGTAGCCATGCCACCGGGGCCAGCTTTCCCACTGGCCGAGTGGGTGTCAGTACCAACCCCTGTAATGTCTTGTGAGCCATTGGATTCACCTACTGGCAAATCTATATCCGCATCACCACCTGCATGTCTGATGTCTCAGAGAAACAGTCAAATTAGCCCTGTCTTCATCTGAATCACCTTCCCAGTCTTCCCAGTGATTGACATCATCCACAGCGGACCAATTTTGTCCTTTTCTTTGTGACCCCACACAATTGGCCAGGCTCTCCTTTGAGCAAACAGCATAGAATCAGTTTATTCATTCTCTTATGCTTGGAATTGTTTGAATCAATATAATGAAAAAGATGTATTTTACTTAAATGCTTAAAATTATCACTTCCTCCAAAACAAAATTTAAATATTTTACTTATCTATTTTTATTTTGTGTGCATTGCTGTTTGGTCTGCACATTTGTCTGTGTGAGGGTGTCGGATCCACTGGAACTGGAGTTACAGACAGCTGGGAACTGCCATGTGGGTGCTGGGAATTGAATCTGGGTCCTCTGGAAGAGCAGCCAGTGCTCTTAACCACTGAGCCATCTCTCCAGCCCCCATAGTATGGGTTAGCTCCTGGCTGGCTGGTGGCACCCTTCTTTAATTCCAAACCTCTAAAGGCAGAGGCAGGCGGATCTCTGTGAGTTTGAGGCCAGCCTGGTCTATAAGTTTCAAGACGTCCAAGACACACAGAGAAAACCTGTCTCAAACCAAAGGGGGAAGAAAATTTACAAAAATTTCTTCACAATACAAATATACAAAATTCAATGTATATGTAGGGTTTTTTGTTTGTTTGTTTTTTTCTTTTTTGAGACAGGGTTTGTCTGTGTAGCCGTGGCTATCCTGGAATTTAACAGGTTGACCTTGAACTCACAGAGATCCACCTGCCTCTGGCTCCCTCTGCTGGGATTAAAGGTTTGTGCCACTATACCCAGCTTAGTTTTTCATATTTCTTATGTTTCTGTATTGCAGTTTGCACATTTGATTTCGATACCTTTTACTTCCAGTATCATTTATTGATGGTTTATGTATCCATTTAATATATATTTAATATATATTTAATATAAATTTATATATATATGGGAGTTTTGCCTACATGTATGTGTGTGTATCCCTTGCCTATCTGGTTCCAGAGAAGGCATGGATTACTGGAACTGGAGCTACATCTGGGTGCTGGGCATTGAGCCCAGGTCCTCTGGAAGATCAGCCAGTACTCCTCACCACTGAGCCATCTCTCTACTATCTCCCCCCCTTCTTAAAAACATGGCATCACGTAGCCCAGGATTGCCTCCGACTTCTAAAAAAATGATGACTGGCTTTGAACACCTCACCCAGGACCAGCAAGGAACACAGACATCCAGCACTCTGAGACACAGTTTTGTAGTACCCTTTCCAGCATGCTCCAGAGATCAGGCCATGAGCCAGTGTTTATGTAAGACAGGCAGTGTTGTCATGATGTTGCCTATATGGCCATCTTGGGGAGTTCTTTTCATCCCTGCCCTAAAAGGGATTTTCTCTGGAACTAAGCAAAACAAAACAAAAACAAATTGTGTGTTTGTGGGGGGCCATTGTTGTGTGAGAAAAGGATTTCTCTGTGTAGCCCTGGCTGTCCTGGAACTTGTTCTGTAGACCAGGCTGGCCTCGAACCCAGAGCTTCACCTGCCTCTGCCGCTCAAGTGTTGGAATTGAAAGCATGTGCTACCACCTCCTGAGATCACAGGTTGTTTTGGTTCCTTAGAACAGTTTTGTTTTAGCAAACAGTATTTACTGTCTAAGTGGCTGTTGGTGTTGGTCACTACGGGGAGAAGAACAGGCGTATGCTTTTTTTGTTCCTCAGAAAGAGGAAAGGGCAAGCAGGTTGGCGAAAACAGAAATCAGCAGTTTAATTGTAACTGTGTTAGGAAAATAAATCCCTCCCCACGCCGCCTCCCTCCCCCCCCCCCAAGAATGCCAGGTCATTGCAGACTGTTAGATTTTAGGAAGGGAGAGGAGATTTAAGAGAAGCTTGACTGCCCTTCTCAGGCGGTGGTCTTTAAACCCCAGCCTCAGTGTGGGGTGGGATTGGGTGAAGTGGAATGGGGATCTGAAAGCAGTTTCAAGTCTAGAAGGAGTTCTCTCCTCTTTAAACCTGGAGGCAAGAACTGAAGCAGAGACCACGGAGGAACGCTGCTTCCAACTTGGCTCTCCTGACTTGCTCAACTTCCTTTCTGATGCAGCCCAGGCCTGGTGTGGGAGGTCCTTCTGTATATGTGTTGCTTTTATTGGTTAATGAATAAAGAAGCTGCTTTCGGCCAATGGCTTAACAGAGTGTAGCCAGGCCAGAAAAGATAGAGAAGGTGGAGTCAGAGGAGAAAGACCTGAGATGCTAGCTGGAACCTTGCTGGTAGGCCACAAGCCTTGTGATAAAATATAAAAAAAAAAATAGAAATGGGTTAATTTAAGAGATAAGAGTGAGCTAGAAATATGCATAAGCTAATAAGCAAAGCAGTAATTTAATTAATACAGTTTTTGTGTGATTATTTTGGGTCTAAGCAGCTGCGAACGTACAAGCAGCCTCCTACAGGCCCATCTGGCCAAAGATGTCAGTCCTGCCCACAGTGGGCCGAGCCCTTCCAAATCGATTACATCATGGAAATGCCTCACAAACCAATCTGATGGAGGCGCTTCCTCAACTGAGAACTGAGGTTCCCTCTTCTCAGGTGTGTCAGGGTGACAACCAAGGTTGGCCATCATGCTGAGAAAGCCTCCAGGTATGGAAAGACCTCCCACGCTCATGGACTGGACGAATTAGTCTTTTTATCCAAAGTAATCTACAGATTCAACACAGTCCAGTAAAAATTCCAGGGCCGCTGGGTGAGGTGACACATGACTACTGCCAGCACTCAGGCAGATCTCTGTGATTTCAAGGCCAGTCTGGTTTACACAGGCGAGTTCCAGAACAGCCAGGGCTACATAGTGAGACCCTGTCTTGCAATTCTCTGTACTGGGTAATTTTATGTCAACTTGACATAAACTAAAGTCATCTGAGAGGAGGGAACCTCAATTAAGAAAATATCATGGCCGGGTGGAGGTGGCACACGTCTTTAATCCCAGCAGTCAGGGGAGGCAGAGGCAGGCGAATCTCAGCGAGTTTGAGGCCAGCCTGTTCTACAAATTGAGTTTCATGATAGCTAGGACTGTTACACAGAGAAACCCTGTCTCAAAAAAGAAAGAAGAGAGAGAGAGAAAGAGAGAGAGAGAGAGAGAGAGAGAGAGAGGACTCCATGAGATAGGATTGTAAACAAGCCTGTAGGGCATTTCCTTAATTAGTTATTGATGGGTAAGGGTCCAGCCCAGTGAGGGTGGTGCCACCCCTGGGCTGGTGATCTTGGATTCTATAAAAAAGCAGACTGAGTGCTCGCTTCAGCAGCACATATACTAAAATTGGAACGATACAGAGAAGATTAGCATGGCCCCTGCACAAGGATGACATGCAAATTTGTCAAGCGTTCCATATTTAAAAAAAAAAAAGCAGATTGAGCTGGGCTGTAGCGGTAGTGATACCTGCCTTTAATCCCAGCATTTGGGAGGCAGAGGCAGCACTCTGTGAGTTCGAGGCCAGCCTGGTCCACAGGAGCTAGTTCCAGGACAGCTAGGACTGTAATACAGAGAAACCTCGCCTTGTCTCAAAAAGACTGAGCAAGACAGTAAGCCGCACTCCAATGTGGCCTCTGCATCAGCTGCTGCCTCCAGGTTCCTGTCCTTTTTCAGGTCCTGTTCTGACTTCCTTCTATGATGAGCAGGGCTGTGGAAGCCAAATGAACCCTTTCTTCCCCAGGTTGCTTTGGTCACCACAGCAGTGATAACCCTGCCTGGGATATGCCACATCACCCACCCAGAAAAAACTCCAAGGCCATTTTTCACGTCTTCACAGATAGAGAAAACTTTTTTGTCTTTCAAGATTTTTTGTTGTTGTTGCTTTTGTTATTTTTTTTTCTTGGCTTTATTTTGTTTTGTTTTTTAATTGGTTTTTTTTGAGACAAGGTTTCTCTGTAGCTTTGGAGCCTGTCCTGGAACTAGCTCTTGTAGACCAGGCTGGTCTTTAACTCACCAAGATCCACCTGTTTCTGCCTCCCAAGTACTAGGATTAGAGGCGTGCATCACCACTGCCTGGCCAGAATGTCGGCTGCTGCTGCTGCTGCTGCTTCCTCCTCCTCCTCCTCCTCCTCCTCCTCCTCCTCCTCCTCCTCCTCCTCCTCCTTCTCTGTCTCTTTCTCTCTGTCTCTCTCTCTCTCTCTCTCTCTCTCTCTCTCCCTTCCTCCCTTCCTTCCTTTATTTTTTTTTTTGTTTGTTTGTTTCTTTTAAGACAGGGTTTCTCTGTGTAACAGTCCTAGCTGTCTGGGAACTAGTTATGTAGACCAGGTTGTCCTCAGACTCACAGAGATCCACCCACCCCTGCCTCTCAAGTGCTGGGATTAAAGGCGTGCGTCACCACCCAGCTCCAGAATGTATTCTTTAACAGTTCCTTCAGTGAGGACCTACAACCATAAACTTGCTTAGTGTGAAAATGTCTTAATTTTCCAATATCCTGAGTGATATTGTTAGATAAACATACATTTCAACTGAATCAAAATACTCTGTGTTTATATAGTTTATCTTTTAAAAAAAAGTCTGATTTTATGTTTATATTTGTCCAAATGGTCTGATACAGTAAGTATTCTACTTCCCCAAATATTGGTGAATCAAATGCTGATGGGACCACAGCCGCCGTGAGTGGCAATGCCATGCATAAATATTATCTTATAGGAAGAATGAAGGCCCATCCAGGAAAACCTCCTTCTAGCCAAAAGAATAGAATCTCTGGCCTTGGTGGGGACCTTGACACCTCAGTTGGTTGTGTCAATCACCTGGCTGAGGGACGACCTAGGAAGGCAGGCTCACCCTGAGTCAGTGGGCAGGTCAATCACCTAGCTAAGGGACTGACCTAGGCAGGCTCACCTTGAGTGGGACTAATGAACAGAAGAATAATTCTCCTTTAAAGAAACAGTCTACTCTTCCACAGGATTCTGAACCCCAGCACAGTCCCTAGGAGCCACCATGAGTTTTGCCTGGGACTGCCAGCCTTCTGAGACCAGAGTCAAAAGGGCACATTTCCTTTTTCTTTTTTTTGGGGGGGGGAGGGGTGGGGAGTGGAGGGTGCTGGCAAGAACTTAAGCCCTTCCTTTGTCCCTACCTCCATGCCAGCCTAAACACCTAAGAAAATTGCCCTTGATCTTCAATTTGAGTCCATTCTTAAGTTCTTTTATTAACTAGACTAAAGACCCCGAGCTCTGGCTTTCCTTGGATTCATCAAGGCATATATCTCCTTCCACCCACCCCAGTGGAACTGAAACCTTGTTCTGTGGTTCCTTCAGAAGTTTTGGCAGTAACTTTGGGATAATAATTGGTCACTCTAACTCCGCTCTGGAATCTTGTTGATGGAGGCGTTTGTTTGTTTTCCAGATGCTCAGACCCGAATAACCACTGCTTGGCCAATAGCTTAGGCTTCTTATTAAGTAACTCTTACATCTTAAACTAACCCATTTCTATTAATCTGTAAATCACCATGAGGTTGTGGCCTACCGGTAAAGTTTGGCTGGTGGCTGTCATCTTCCTCTTTCAGTAGCTACATGGCATCTCTCTCTGTTTTCCTTTTTTCCTGTACCTCTGCTTAGAATTCCCACCTTGCTCTATTCTGCGCTGCCATAGGTTCAAAGCAGCTTTTTTTTTTTAACCAATGGTAATAAAACATTCACAGCAAACAGAGGGAAATCCCACCTTAGAATCTTGCCAAATTGTTTTGATAAAAATAAAAATTATTGCCAGGCAGTGGTGAACTCGCCTTTAATCCCAGTACTCGGTAGGCAGAGGCAGGAGGAACTCTGTGAGTTTGAGGCCAGCCTGGTCTATAGATTGCGTTCCAGGGTAGCCAAAGCTGTTACACAGTAAAACCTTGTCTCAAAAATTCAATAAACAAATAAAAATTATTATAAAAACAAAGCAAAAGATGCCATCTGGGGAGCAAGATATGATCCTCTGTGCAATAATGGCTTCACTGTTGAGGCTCTGAATGGATTTAAGACATGCTTCATAGGAGCCTGGAGCGGTTAAGCATGGTTGACCATCTAGGCTGTGGAGGTGGTAGGCCCATGCTGGGAGCATATTTATGGTGAGTAAATAAACTGAGGCAGTAACCTGCCTTCTAAATGTCTTACGCTTATGTCCATAGACAAAAGCCCTTAGCCTTAACCAAAAAAGCCCCTCCCTACAAAAAAGCAGAAACTCGTGGCTACCCAAGAGGTAGAAAAATATGTCCAACCCTAACCAAATCACTTCTACCACCCCTTTTAAGGCTTAGGGGACGTTTCAGAAGAGGAGGGTGGACGTATGTAAGAGCTGGAAGATGTGGGTGCTGAAGGACAGTGAAACACCATTCGCAGAGACTCTACCTCTGTCGTGAACTGACTTCAAGCGTCACTCCCTGCACAGGGGGCACTTGAGACCAATCCTGTCCATAGTCAAGGAACGGGGAGAGGCCCACAGGGCTCCGTGCTCCTCATCTGTAGCTATCAGTAGATTCTGTGAGAGGGGAAACTGCCATCTTTGTTTATGACCCTCTGCTGAGCCCATGAGGCTCCAACGATAAGCTCCAAACCCACAGTCACACAGACAATGTGGTTAACCTTGGAGGGTCACAGAATTCAGTGAACAGATGTGACTATTAGAGATTGGGGGGGAGGACAGACGGGAGGTGAGACAGTCACATGTGAAATTTGTAGAACAAAAAAAGAAATGGTTTTATTACATGGATTGTGTGTGTGTGTGTGTGTGTGTGTGTGTGTGTGTGTGTGTATGAGGTCACCAGGCCTCTGGTGGCAAGTATACCTGCCGAACCAGTTTTTTGTTTTGTTTTGTTTTTTCAAGCAGGGTTTCCCTGTAGTTTCTAGAGCCTGTCCTGGAACTAGCTCTTGTAGACCAGGCTGGCCTCGAACTCACAGAGATCCACCTGCCTCTGCCTCCCGAGTGCTGGGATTAAAGGCGTGCGCCACCACCGCCTGGCTGGGACTAGTACTTTTTAAAGGGAGCAGAGTTGGGGCTGGCAAGAGAGCATGACTGGAAAGCCAGACACAGTGATGCGCACCTGTGAGAAGCCAAGGCAGGAGAATTGCCGTGAGTTCAAGGCCAAGCTGGGTACAGAATGAGCTCCAGGTTAGCCTGAGCTATGGCAATGAGATTCTGTCTTAGAGGAGGAGGAGGAGGACGAGGAGGACGAGGACGAGGAGGAGGAGGAGGAGGAGGTGGCGGAGGAAAGAGGAGACAGAAGAATTTGAACTTCAAAGCAGGCCCAACACAGCTCAGCCAATTGGACAGAAGTGGGGGGGCCAATGATTGACTAACTTAACAATAAGTTGTCCCAACAATATCCTTAAAGCCTCCAAAATAAAAATAAATGAATGGTCAGAACCATAAAAATCTTGAAAAACACCTGAGGGGGAAGGGCACCCCAACTTGCCTGTGACCAAAGGGAGAGAAAGGCCTGCTACCTTTCTTTGTAGCCAGATCACACCCGTGTTCAAGGCAGCTGCAGATGAATAAAAACCCCAACTAAGCAGCAGGATTCAGAACAGACAAGCCGTTCTCCAATAGAAAGGAACCAAATGTTGGTCTGGCCACGGCTTCATCAAACATTAATTTGCTGCTGGCTTGAGACGATCCTAACCCATCTTGCCCACCCATCTCAAGTACTTGCCAGAAGGAAGAAAGGGAGGTTCGCCTTTAAGGGCTGATAGCCAGGTACCCATGGCAGTTCTACGACAGTTGGAACCCACAGTCGGTTGGCACGGCTTGATTGGCACAGGTTGGTACGGAGACTCTAAAGAGGAGTGAACAGCCCAGAGAATCTGTGGCAGAGAAAACAGGATGCAGAGCTGGGCAGAGGGTTTAGGAAATAACCTGTCGGGGAGGGGCTTGGGAAAGAACTCAGTGGAGAAGCAGCTGACAGGAGCAGAGCCGGAGAGAGGGAGCCGTGAAGGGGGCACCTTCCTCTTCTGCTCTCACTTTCAGAGACTTTCTCTTCTTCCCTGGGACAATCAAGCCCCCAGAGACAGTACATTTTCCTCCCTCCTGTTACTGGTCTTTCCTCTTCCTAGGTCCCGAGATGTCTGACAGGATGAGTACATGGGGCATAGTGCCCATGATCCTGCTGCTGGGCAGAAATTCCACAAATTTCTACAAGGGGCAGACAACATGGCTTGTCATCTCTTTCCTCTTTCTTTCCGTCATGTATTTATCGCAAATGCCCTGGATTAATAGAAAGAAAGACTTCCAGTGCCACGGGAACATCTCGGACGCCTGCTTAGCTGAGTGCTACAATAAACACTTCCCCGTGTCCGTGGTGGGAGTTTGGAACACTTTCGGCTTGACTGTCTATTCCGTCTTTTTTATGATGGAGTTTTCAGTCTCTCAGAATTTAAATGTAAGCTTACCACATCCGCAGCAGTCCTTGGAGGAAGAGTCATCCAGCGGCATGCTCTGTCGTGAAAAGGACACCGAGAGGGAGGAAATGATTTCGACCTTGTCCAAGGAGAAGCTCCTGCTGTCTGTGTTCCTGTTCTATTATCTGGTTCAGATGGCCATACAAGGGATCTTCCTGATCTTCCTATGGAACTATCAGCGATCCCTAATTAAGGAAGATATCTGGTGCCACACAACTGTGTGTCCCGGGCCATTCTTGTGCGTGTTTCTGGGGACACGGGAGAAGTTAATGTCTATGGCACTTATGACGATGCTCTCTGTGGTCATCATAATCTTCTGCTTTATATTCTTCCTCTATACCATTAGTCTATATGCTCTCACCAGTGTAATTCTGAGGGACACAGAAGCTAAATCCCAGCAGCTGTCTGGATGACCACTGGCCCAACCTGGAATGGAAACAAAACTGGACTGGTTTTCACTGTTCCCTAATGTTCTTGTCTGGGAAAAACTGCAGCTGCAATGTGACAAACTTGACTCTTCTTTTACAAGTAACTGCTTCTGTTTATTTATTTTGAAGTGTATGGGTGTTTTACCTACGTATGTATCTGTGCATCATGTATGTGCACTGCCTGCAGAGGCCAGAAGAGGGTGTCAGATCCTCTAGGACTGGAGTCACTGACAGTTTGGGGCAGGGAATTGGGTGGAGTCTGGGAATTGAACCCAGATCCTCTGAAAGAACAGCTAGTGCTGAGCCATCTCTCCCACTCCAAGCAACTATTTCTTTTTCTTTCCTTTATTTTTTTGTTTTTGTTTTTGTTTTTTGTTTTTCGAGACAGCCCTAGCTGGCCTCGAACTCATCTGCCTCCCTTTCCCAAGTGCTGGGATTAAAGGTGTGTGCCACTACTGCCCAGCTCCTAATTGATTTATAGTTTAAGAAAAGCTGCATGTGGTGGCTTTAAGCCTGTAATACTAACATTTGGGAGGAAGAGGCAGAAGGATTGTCATAAGTTCAACTCCGGCCTAGTCCATTCTCTGTCTGTCTGTCTGTCTGTCTGTCTGTCTGTCTGTCTGTCTGTCTGTCTGTCTCTGTGTGTGTCTATCCGCCTGTCTCTCCGAATGAAAATAAACTTAAAGAATCAAGCATTGTCTGTCTTTAAACAATGATTCTTTGAAAATTATGAGTATGGGGGGCTGGAGAGATGGCTCAGTGGTTAAGAGTACTGACTGCTCTTCCAGAGGACCCGGGTTCAATTCCCAGCACCCACATGGCAGCTTATAACTGTCTGAAGATCCAATTGCCGGGGATCTGACACCTTCACACCAATGCACATAAAATAAAGTTAAATAAACCATAAAAATATTTTAAAAAGAGAAGAAAAGAAAAAAGAAAATTTTGAGTCTGTATATGTAAGTGGCTGTGTATGTGTTTTGGAAGCCAAAAGCATCCGATCCCCTGAATGCTGGAAACTGAAGTCTGGTCCTCTGTAAGAGTAGCAAGTGCTCATAAGTCTCCCCAGTCCAGCCAGTGTTTTACAAAGAATATCAATAATGTCTGGGTGTGGTGGCACAAGCCTGTAATCAGAACACTCAGGAGGTGGATGAAGGAGGATCTGAAGTTCAGGGTCATCCTCTACTACACAGCAAGTTTGAAGCTAGCCTGAGGTACATGAGACTCTGTCCAAAAAGGTGGAGGGCACTGAAGAGCGGGCTCAGCACCTCAGCGCCCTGGCTGCTTTTGCACAGGATGTGAATTTGGTTCCCAGCATCCACATGGAGGCTCAACCGTCTGTAACTCCAGCTCCAAAGAATCCAAGACCCTCTTCTGGCCTGTAGACTCCGGCACACATGTAATGAACACTCATGCAAGTTTGCACACACACACTTTAGATTTACAAAAATAGAAAGTGTTTGAAATGTCAACACATATATTGTGTATGTCGATAACCGGGTGGATTAAGAAAAAAAGAAAAGAGGAAAGTGATATGTTCTCAGAGCTTCAACGATAATGACTAAGTTTGCATATATTTTAATTATTTGTAGTACAGTTATTTGTTGTTTATGTAGGGTGTACGTGTGTGTGTTTGGACACACTCTTGTCACACCTGTGTGGAGGCAGGAGTAAATTCTTGTTTTCTACTGTGTAAATCCTGGGGACTGAACTCAGGTCTTCAGGGTTAGCTGTCAGCACATTTGGCAGCTGAGTCACCTCACTGTCCCTTTCTGTGCGTGTGTGTGCGCGTGTGTGTGTGTGAATAGATACATTCGTGTGTGTGTGTGTGTGTGAATAGATACATTCATGTGTGTGTGTGTGAATAGATACATTCGTGTGTGTGTGAATAGATACATTCGTGTGTGTGTGTGTGTGTGAATAGATGCATTCATGTGTGTGTGAATAGATACATTCATGTGTGTGTAAATAGATACATTCATATGTGTGTGTGAATAGATACATTCGTGTGTGTGTGTGAATAGATACATTCGTGTGTGTGTGAATAGATACATTCGTGTGTGTGTGTGTGTGAATAGATACATTCATGTGTGTGTGTGAATAGATACATTCGTGTGTGTGTGAATAGATACATTCGTGTGTGTGTGTGAATAGATGCATTCATGTGTGTGTGAATAGATACATTCATGTGTGTGTGAATAGATGCATTCATGTGTGTGTGAATAGATACATTCATGTGTGTGTGAATAGATACATTCATGTGTGTGTAAATAGATACATTCATATGTGTGTGTGAATAGATACATTCGTGTGTGTGTGAATAGATACATTCGTGTGTGTGTGAATAGATACATTCATGTGTGTGTGAATAGATACATTCATGTGTGTGTGTGTGAATAGATACATTCATGTGTGTGTGAATAGATACATTCATGTGTGTGTGTGTGAATAGATACATTCATGTGTGTGTGAATAGATACATTCGTGTGTGTGTGAATATGTACATTCATGTATATATATACATATATATATATAGTTGATAATATAACTATAACATTTCTCCCTTCCCTTTCATCACCTCACATACACCCCTCCTTGAGCTCTTACAAATTCATGGCCTCTCTTTTTACTACAATATATTAGGATTATATATATTCCTAAGTATAGTCTGCTTGGTCTTTATGTTACCTGTATATATGTTTTTAGGGATGATCACATGGTATTGGGTAACTAGTTGGTGTGCTCTTCCCTGGGGAAAACTGTTTTTCCTGATCTCAGAATCCCTTAGTTGCCTGTAGATCTTTGTGTAGTGTTGAGGCCTCGTGGGACATGTGCATGTGTGCGTGTGTGTGTGTGTGTGTGTGTATGTGTGTGTGTGTGTCTACTTAAACAGTTTCACATGATCCAGGCTGGCCTTCAGCCTTTTAGGTAGCCAAGGAAGACCTTGAATTCGTAAAGCTTGAGCCTGTGCCCCCTGAATGCCTCCCTGGCAGGGCTGTACCGCCACACCCGCTCCTTTAACTAGTGCTGGGATCCACCCTTGGGCCTCTCATACAAGGCAGGTGCTCTGCCAACCGAGCCACAGCTGCAGCACGCGTGTGTATTTAAAGGGGGGAAGAAGAAAACAGAAAGGGCAACTATAGGCCGGTCCTTGGACCAGCTTCTAGCTTAACTTAAGCAGTCAATCGTAGAAACTATTAGAATTCGAGACCCAGGTCTTCCACGGTACAGTTGAAGCTCCTACTTCAGTCAGAGCCCTTTTGTTCCTTTGGGGGACTGAGGAAGTTCCCTTTCATCATGAAAGAACAACAATGTAGTAGATGCCATCAGGTGATGGTGTGGATAACTTTAAAAACGCTTATTATTTTTTATAGAATTAAAATCACATATAGGTAGCATGCTTTAACTGAAAGTTAATTTAAACTTTTTTTTCTTTTTTCTTTTTTTTTGTCTTTTTAGAGACAGGGTTTCTCTGTAGCTTTGGAGCCTGTCCTGGCACCTGCTCTGTAAACCAGGCTGGCCTCAAACTCACGGAGATCTGCTTGTCTCAGCCTCCGAGTGCTGGGATTAAAGGTGTACGCCACCACTGCCCAGCTAATTTAAACTTTTAAGGTTTTTTTTTTTTCTTGTCTGTACGTATGTATGTATGTATGTGCCCCATGTGTGAGCCTGGTGCCTGAGGAGGCCGGAAGAGGGGGTTGGATCCCTTGGAACTAGAGCTACAGACTGTTGTGAACCACCATGTGGGTGCTGGGAACCACACCCCTGTCCTCTGCAAGGACAGCCGGTGCTCCTTACCACTGAGCCGTCTCTTGAGGAGCCACTGGGATGGATGCTGGCATCGAGGGTATTGGACACTGATAAGTGCTACTAGCAGGGTGTTCTAGTATCTGACGTATCTGGTGTTCAGCTGTGTCCAGAGTTGAAAGGCAAATTGGTGAGAATGTGCCCACCTCCGGGTAACCGGCATACTTAAGCCCCATTTGGAAACCTACAGATCACATCTTCTCACCTATCCTGCTGTGGACTTGCCGCTTGAGGCTAACTTCGTCTCCGTCTAACATCTGTGTGGCCTGTGTCCATCATCATATGACCTTAGTATGTGTCACTGAAATCTCCGCGGCTGCCTAACGTCAGCCCTCTTCTTGGCCTTTGAGCTCTTGTTATTTTCCACAGAGAAACTTATTTTGATACTTCTTCATTGGGTTCTGCCTTGACAGTTTAAAACTTTTTTTTTTTTAAGCATAATTCACAGCGCCCTATTTCGCAGTCTAGTCCTTCTTTTTTCTTTTTTTGAGCTAGGGTCTCATGTAGCCCAGGGTACTCTTGAATCCACCTGAGGATGACCTTGAACTCCTCATTCTTCTGCCTCTTCCTCACGTGCTGAGGAAGCTGGAGAGCTTGCGCCTTTCTGTCTCCATCCCCTCCATATTTCCCGATCCTTCCGGTCTCAGCCTAACACAGCTGCCCTCTTCTCTTCCAAATCATGTGATGACCACGTTCAAGGCAGCCATACAGCTGCTCTCTTTATCCATAACTCTCACCAAGTGCCTGGTTCACAGTGCAGATGCAGAATGGTCTCCTTCTCTCCCTAATCTTTCAAGAGGCTTAATGCTGTGTTTTTACCTCAACGAAGAACCTGCAGCACACCCCTTAATCCCAGCACTGCACTTAGGAGGTAGAAGCAGGTGGGTCTCTGTGAATTCCAGGACAGCCAGAGAGCTACTTAGTGAGACCCTGTCTCAAACACACAAATACCGAAAGCAGAACGACATCCGGATAATCCCAGGGAACTCTGTTTTTGCCTTCTTTAAACTTCAGCTCCATCAGCGGTAAAGCGAGACGAGTCACACGTCCCCGAGATACATCTAGCCAAGCGTTAGGCTGCCTGTGTCTGTTCCTCGCACCTTAGCTGCTGGCAAGGCTCCGAGAGCGACTTAGCTTTCATGACTCGCTCATCTGTACTCTTGCTCTTACTCTGGTATATGGGGAAAGAAAGCTAGATGCACATGATAATTTTCTTCTCTTGTTTTTGTTCTGCTGTGCAGCAGACTTTTCCCTAGAGAGACAGAAGACACACTTCTACTCACCCCCACTAGGGAGTCCACGACAAACCAAAGTCCCCCTTGGTGAGCCAGTGATTTTTTGTTTTGTTTTGTTTTTTGGTTTTTTTTATTTATTTATTATGTATACAGTATTCTGTCTGTGTGTGTGTGTGTGCAGGCCAGAAGAGGGCACCAGACCCCATTACAGATGGTTGTGAGCCACCATGTGGTTGCTGGAAATTGAACTCAGGACCTTTGGAAGAGCAGGCAATGCTCTTAACCTCTGAGCCATCTCTCCAGCCCCTGTTTTTTGTTTTTTGAGACAGGGTTTCTCTGTAGCTTTGGAGCCTGTCCTGGAACTAGCTCTTGTAGACCAGGCTGGCCTCGAGCTCACAGAGATCCGCCTGCCTCTGCCTCCCGAGTGCTGGGATTAAAGGTGTGCGCCACCACTGCCCAGCAAGCCAATGAGTTTTATTGGGGTTACTTACAGGAGCAGAAATGACTCAAAGACAGCTGCATCACCAAAGCCCACCCCAGCATGGGTGACAGCTCACAAAGCTGGGGACCTGGAGCACACCGCACAGCCTGCAAGCAGCTCCGCGGATTGGAGAGCGTCCTTTGCTGGTGATTCTGTTGGTCTGAGCCTTTTCCAGGCATCTCAGCTGATTTCTGCCTCTTTCAGGCTTCTGGTCTTGTCTTGGTATTCTTTGCAGCTTAGCTCATCTAAAAGAAACTTTCTATTTATTTCTTTGGGAGAAAGGAGCCTACTAAATCTGATCAATTTCGGGGACTTCCTGAAGTTATTTTGAGCTCTTTACTTTCTGTCCTCATAAGCTTCCCTGCGAGATGGAATGTTCCAATCACTGTAGAAACAGCCACACAATATGTATATTTATTGGTGTGGTTGGTTTCTCAAGACAGAGTCTCATATGTAGACCAGGCTTGCTTCTCACACACCTTGTCTCATATGTAGACCAGGCTTGCTTCTGCCCACCTTGTCGCCTGAGTGCCGGAATTAAAGACCTACATCAGCATGTCTGGCTTGAATTTTGTGGGGTTTTTCTTTTGGACTTTTTCCATGTTGTATTTTAAATTTCCCCTTGGGGCTAGAGAAACGGCTTGGCATTTAAGGTCACCTTTACTCTCCTCCAGAGGATCTGAGCCCAGCACCATGCCAGGGAGCTCGCAGAGCCTCGAACTCCAGACCCAGGGAGATCCCATGTCCCCGGCCTCTGTAATTATGAGCACACATGAGCACATGCCCATTCCACATGCACATACATATTTAAAACTACTTCCTTTCTCTGGGCACCCTTCTTGCTAAATTAACATTCTACTATACAGTCTTAGAATGCCAAGCAGATCTGCCCTTTCTACACACTCAGAGTGTGCTCCCGAGGGGTGAGGGCGTGAAAATCATAAGAGAAGCTTACACACCCTGTGTCTTAAAGAAACATTCTGTTGTGTTTTTGTTTTTTTTTTTTTTTTTCTGTAGAAAATCCATACTCTGGTATTGATCTCTGTCTGAATTCTTCCCATTTCCTGGAACCTAGTGTTACAATAGCTTGTGGAAGGGCTATACAATTAAAAGTTGTATAACAATAAATAAGAGATGACACGTTTTAACATGGCTGATGTTTATATAACTTAGCTGTTTGTTTGTTTGTTTTGAGACAGGGTGTCTTTGTGCAACAGCCCTAGCTGTCCTGGGTTAACCAGCTCTGTAGTCTAGGCTGGCCTCAAACTCAACTCACGGAGATCTGCCTGCCTCTACCTCCCTAGTGTTGGGATTAAAGGTGTGCTTCACCACCGCCTGGCTAACTTAATAACTTTTGTAAATGGTTTATTTTACTTCTGTGTGAGTCTGTATATGTGCCATGTGGAGGGGGGGCTACCGCTGGAGGCCCGAAGAAGGCATCAGAGCTGGAGTTACAGGTGACTGAGCCACATGACATGGATACTGGGAACAGAATTCTCATCCTCTAGAAGAACATCAATCACTCTTAACTGCTAACCCATATCTCCAGTCCCATAAGTTAATATTTTTTTAACCCACAGGATGAAAAATCTATTTGGAATCAGAAATATATTCATTTGTTTAAAAAAAATCAGTTTATTTACATCCCATGGTTTATGGAGAGGTCGCTTCAGATGAGGCAGTGGACACAGGCTTGGCAGAGCCTCAGTGTGCAGCCACTAGGCTCTGATAAAGGCTCATACAGTGATGTGGGGGACTAGAGTGTGGAGGGTACCCCCCAAAGCAGGGCCTGCACATCGGTGAGGCACAGAAAGGCAGAGAGCAGACTTAGAGTGTCTCCCCTGGGCCGGGAGAACAGCTTCTCACAAACAAGGGAGCACGGCTCCGTGATGCAAACTGAAGCAAACTCAGACTTCATCACTGCGCCCCGGGCTGGGCCTCCCCGAGGAGCGACCCTGTTACAGCAAACTGACGCAAGCAGCACTACCTCAGGGCCCGCGGCTTCGCTGTCACTGAGAAAACTTTTAATTGCTCTGTTTTCTTGCTCTTACTTTCTCTCCTTCCCAACAGCAAATGAAAATTACAGTCTTTAAAAAGTTTGTGTCCTGTGACTCCCACCTGCCTCCAATTAGAATGGAACTTTGAAAGACAAATATGTTTTGAATATTCCAGAGCTCTCCGGGAGGCACAACTTCTAGCAGAAGGCCTTCGGAGAGCTCTGGGGATTTGGGCCTCTTCCCCAGCTGCCCTCCTGAAGTTTCAGGTTGCTGCCTGGAAGCCATTGCTGAGCGGGGTCAGAAGGTCACAAAGTACCAGGGAAAGCCAGAAACTTTCCAAAGCCAAGGACTCCTTCAGAAAGTTCAGTTAGGGTGAAGTCAGCAGAAAATAAAAAGTAAACTAAACTAGGCACGCCCTGTTCAGACTGTTGACTGTAACCAGTTAGGGACTTGCGCCAAATAGAAAAGCATTTAGGAACTATCTAGTCCATCTGTTCTGTGAATACACATGAGTACATATGTCCGTTGTCTTCCTCTGAACAAGAACAGAACTACGACGTGAGCAGTCCGTTTCCCCTCATCCTCCAAAACATAAGGAGAATCGTAGTGACCACAGTCACTAGTTTGCTACCTGTAACCTGGCAACACCATGTCCTCACAGCATACCTCCCGCCACAGGCTTAGATGTTGTTCACAATGGCAGGCCGAAGTGCTCATGACGGCGCATGCAGCCTCTGGTGTATGGGTGAGGACATCTAGGACATTCTCCACGGCCAGAAGTCTAAAGCTACACTTCGAGGAAGGGGAATTCTGTGGGGAAAGTCAGTCTCTGAGGAAAACACGACAGCAGTCATCTATGCAGTTAAAACAGTCAGGGCAAGGCCATCCTGTGGCGCACACCTTTAATCTCAGCACTTGAGAGACGGAAGCAGGCAGATCTCTTGCAGGTTCCAGGCTAGCCTGGTCTACAGAGCAAGTTCCAAGCCAGCCAGAGCTATGTAGTAAGACCCTGTCTCAAACAACAACCAAAGAAATCAGGACACTACATAGTAACTCCAGAGCACTGGACCCTTTACCGTGGACAGAGGCTGCGGCTTCGGGGCCTGGCAGAGGAAGTTAGCATCAGAAGAAAACCTGCTGCCTCCTGTTGCTTTGTGGATGGAATTGTAGCATCTCAGAATATCATTATTCCCATGTTATTCATTTATAATGGCAGCAAAATAATGTGGAAGAAATACAAGAAGGCAAGACAGGAGGGAAGAAAAACCAAGAAGGGCGGGTGAGGAGACACCACATGGGCTCTTTCTATAAGAGATAAACTACGGAGAGGCCACTGGAAAGATGGAGGAGGCTGAGGGGAAGTGTGGACCTGTGGTTTAGGGCGGTGGTGGAAAATTCAGGAGGTATTCTGAAGGTCAAGCAGACCTTGGTAGGGAGAAGGATGGACCAAGGAGATAAGACAAGCAGAACTGAGGAAAAATTACATTTTTCTTGACTGCCAGCAATGGCGGCTCACGCCTTTAACCCCAGCACTCTGGAGGCAGAAGCAGGAGAATCTCTGAGTTGGAGGTCAGCCTGGACTACAGAGTGAGTTCCAGGATAGCCAGGGCTACCCAGGGAAACCCTATCTCAAAAAACAACAACAAAATTTTTTTATCTCAAGATAAAGGGCAGAGGCTGGCATGGATCTTGTTAGAACAAAATCAATGCATTCACAGAGTCCCTTCCCTGAACAACTGGGGTTCTCGGATACATCTCTAGCCCTCTTCTAGAGCCATGCCCTCGTTGGCTCTCACGCCTCCACTTCCACAGCAGAGTGTGCTCAGGTATCTCTTTGCCTCCTTCTTCTGCTCCTCCACTTTCAAGGCCCCTCTGAGTCATTGGCTTATGGGGTGACCCAGAAACCCCCTACCTAAAGGTCATCTGATGGACAGCAACAATTCCATCTGCAGCTGTCATTCTTCTTTGTTATGTGACATGACATTTTCCCAGGTCCTGTGGGTCTGGATGTGAATCTCTTCGGAGGAGGGGCATCGTTCTGCATCCCAGAAAGGGAGCTACGTGTGTTATAGTTGGCACTAACCTAGCTATGAAAGAGTAACATGTGAGAGGCTGTACCACAGACATCAGTGGAGGATAATCACACAGAGGAGGATAATCATGGCTTGTGGTTAAGCTGGGCCTCCAGACTAGGGAAAGGCCAACTGCTCAAATCCTGCCAACCTATCTTCTCTCCCATGCTCTAACTCAGAGCAGTGTGGAGAAACAAATCATGTAGCTCTATCTCCAGGGTGCCCAGGTGGGTCCAGGGTGATCCCAGCAGCATCGCTAGCTGGAAACAAATCTTCCAATTCTCCTTAGCCTTGGCTGTGGACAGGCGAATGCTCACTTCCCTGGGTCTCAGGTTGAGAAGAATCTGGGGAGCCTTTGTTCTAACAGAGCACTAGGAGGTTAGGACCCCCCCACAGGTGAAGGGTGGGTCAGAGAGCAGAGAACAACAGTAGGATTTATTATAATACTCTTTCTTCCTTTCCTTCTTTCTTTCTTTCTTTCTTTCTTTCTTTCTTTCTTTCTTTTCTTTGTTTTGTTTTGTTTTGTTTTTCAAGACAGGGTTTCTCTGTAGCTTTGGAGCCCATCCTGGAAAGAGCTCTTGTAGACCAGGCTGGCCTTGAACTCACAGAGGTCCGGCTGCCTCTGCCTGCCTCCCAAGTGCTGGGATTAAAGGCATATGCCACCACTACATGGCTAATTATTATACTCTTTCTAAGATGAAGAAATCAAAGTCTGCAAAAGATTAAGAACTTGTCTACCATTACCTGATCAGTAAACTGAACTTGGCTAGAATCCAGTTCTCTCTACCTCTTAACGCTTAGTTGTTTATTCAATAAATCTTTCGGTTTATTGATTCAAGGTCTTTAATACTTTTTTTTTACATTATTTGTGTGGGGGTGGGTGTACCACCTTTACATGTGGAAGTCAGAGGACAACTTGCAGGAGTCGGCCACTGTGTAAGTCCTGGGAATCTAACTCAGATTGTCAGTCTTGGTAGAAGCACTTTCGTCTTCTGAACCATCTCCAACCTGAAGTGTCCAGTGTGGCTCTGCCATCATGTTGGGTTATATAGATTTAAATCTCCATAGCAAATTTTAGTGGCTTTAGTTTGAGGGATACAACATGCCTTCAGCCAGTTCACTGTAGCAGCAAAGGCGTGGATTTTCAGTGTGGCAGAGGCCAGAGAGGAGGTAGTGGCAATGTGGAAAGCTCCTAGCATGTGAGTCTTAGATGTTGAACACGAGGAAGGTGGAAACCACCCGAGATAAAATGTACTTTTGGCTTGGATGGAAGGAGGTGCCAGTTATAGATGCTGAAGACAAGGCATATTGGGAGTCCTAGAGGATGATTTCAATATAAGGTCATTGTAGGCACAATCGGGACTACATTCCACTTGCCCTGGCCTTGCTCCAATTTCCTCCCTCCTGAAACAGAAACAAATGATACCCTCTGGAGTTCTTGGGAGGTTGAAACAAAATGTCGAACAAGAACTCATTCCATCGACCCGAGTACCCAGGACCAGGTTATAAGGAGAAATTGCCCATTCAGTTCAGCTAATTAAATACTAAATGGGACGGATGTTTTGCTCTGCCAGTTTTTCTCCCTTGGGGGAGAATTCCCTTATCGAGCGTTGCACTATAAGAATCAGCACCTTGGAGAGCAACCGCGGCTGCTGGCTGGTCTCTAGGAAAAGCGGTCTTGGAGAACTAGGAAGTTGACCTTTAAGAAGTAAAATGGGATGGCAGAATGGCTTATATGGTCACTGTGGGTGTTGTGTATCAGACTTCTTGGTGAGACAACACACACACACACACACACACACACATACACACCTACTCATCCTAGAAAGGGAACCCACAATAGACTTAAAGTAAGTCTTGCACCAAAGTCCAACTTGATGAACCGATGATTCTGTTTACTGGGGGTTACTAACAGGAGTATGGGTAAAGAGACTGCATTCAGGAACATGGACAACTCCAAAGAGCTGCGTTGTGGAAAAGCCCATCCCAACACCTCAGAAGACACGCAAAAGCCGCAGCCCTGAAGATCTCTGTACAGCTTGCAGGCAACTCCACAGTCCAAGAACCTCTTCTCTCAGATAAATGTCCTCTCAGCTTGAATAACCAGAGTTATTCTCCTTTTATAAACTGGGGAGGGGTCTTTGAGAATCCTCCAAATGTCTGCTTTCTGGGATATGTGACCTCATGATTACCTCCTGAGTCCCACAAGTCCTCCCGCCAGCCCCATGTTTCAGCTACAGGGAAACTGCTCTACTACAGAGCCACCTAGCAGGACAGTTATTACTTCTCAGTCCTATGAGCACCATTTGAGGAACTGGGTCCTTCCCTTGGATGGGACTCGGTGTTTAAGTAGCCGAGACTCATCTTGCCCAGCCCCACTCAAGGCTCTAAACTTGAACCAACAGCTGTGGCTGATAGACCTCAGGATCTCCGAGTCCAGGGCCCAAGGTAAAGTCAACAAGGTGAAGAATAAAGGCGGAAGTCGTTTTAGAGGCAGGCTGAGAAGGTTCAGGTGCACTTTCTAGCCTAGCCCAGCAGGTGGCAGAGGAAAGTAAGGGGAGCCAGCATAGCAGCTAGCTGGAAAGCCCGTGCCTGGTGATTTTGTAAGCCTACCTGGGTACAGGTTCAGGCAGAAGGACATGCATCTGCCACCACAAGAGAGACCTAGACATTGAGATGCAGACTGAGAGAAGGTGCTAGACACCCCCAAACATAATTCCCACACAATTATTCTTAGAACCTCCCCCTCCTCTTGGCAGGAGTTTGATATAAAACTGGCCTGCCGAATGTGGAGTGTGGGTCCACCCAACAGATGGAAGAGCTGAGATGAGATCATCACAGAGGCTCGTGACTGACCACCCCCACCCCCGTGGGGGCAGCAGGACCTTCCCAGAGGCATGCTTGGTGGGATGAGGCCCCAGGACCCTACTCCCTGCCAAGGGCTTCCCCCTGAATCTTGAGGGTTTGTGATGATCACACCTTCAGGGGCCTGTCCCAGCTGCCTCTACATTCTGCAATACTACCTGGAAAAGAAAGACGATGGCAGGAGGTCTAGGTGGGTCAAGAGGCCCATGCTGGGAATGCCAGCCCCAGCCCATGCTCAGGCAGCCTGAGCTATGGATGAAATGGGCAGTACACAGACCCAGGGCACCGAAACTCTAAGGAACTGATGTCTGGGACAAATGCAAATTTGACAATGGTTGGGGGACAAGAAGAAGAGAGGGACTCAGGGGACAGTGATCTGTGGCTTTAGGACCATCAGAGACTCCATGCAGCTCCGGGGCAGGAGCTGGCCCATTCCTGTCTCAGAGAGTGGTAGAACAGAGAGCCCTGCAGCGGTATAGCTTCAACAAGTTCCTGCTGGCTTTTGCCTGGCACTTGGAAGGACTTAGAGCCTTGAGGTCATGGAAATGAAGACAAGTGATTGTGGATTTGTCTTTTTGTAATTTTTGGTTTATAGTGCTGGAATGGAACCCGGGGCCTCCCGTATGCTAGGGAAGCGTTCTTATAGAGCTGCGGCTACAAGCATTTATTCTGAGAGAGAGTCTTGCAGTGCCCAGGCTAGACTTGAACGCCTGTGTTCAAGTAATCCTCTTGCCACATCCTAAGCCACGTCCCACCACAGGTGTGTCTAAGGCACCCAGCCCGACTGTTTCTTCTAGACAACACCCCACCCCTTAGGAGGCCCAAGCATTGGTCTTCTGCTGGAGATGGCAAAGCATAGCCCCACTCTATGTACGGTTTCTGAGATGCAGGAAGCAATTCCCTCCAGGCAACCCAGTGGCAGCTAAATGAGCGTGTTGCTTGAAGGCCTAAAACACTTATGTGCCCCAGGACCGCTTCTATGGCATCTGCATACACATTTGGCAATGTTACAGATGATTCTGGTTACAGCAATTCTACTAGTGTACTTGTTCTTACTTTCTTTTTCTCCTTCCACACCAGTGGCATCTGAGAATATGGATGTGCTGTAGGATAATATGAGTCTTCCTGATCTGAGAGAGCGGGCAGACACTGAAGCTGTAAAGCAGGTTATAGGGGAAAAAACTGACTGATGAAAGAATTGGAGAAAATTGTTTTTAACCCGATTATAAAACTTGGAAAAAGAATTATACTGAAACAGAAAAGAACTTGGCTATGATGAATAAAGTTTCTGAGGAACATAGGGCTTTAGGGCTGACTGTCTATGGCTTTTTTTATTATTATTATGTATTATGTATGTGTGTATGTCTGCAGGCCAGAAGAGGGCGCCAGACCTCATTACAGATGGTTGTGAGCCACCATGTGGTTGCCGGGGATTGAACTCAGGACCTTTGGAAGAGCAGGCAATGCTCTTAACCGCTGAGCCATCTCTCCAGCCCCCAATGGCTTTATAAATCAAAACTGGAATTGTGAGGAACAGCAATGGGAAAGGTATGAAAATGGATTAAAACCCACTGAACTATGCTTCTGTAACTGCAGGAAGTTAGCTGCTGAGCTGAAAGCCTCAGAAGTTGTTTTATGATTAACTCAGCTAAGAATTAAGAATATAATGGCTGGCATTGGGCTTGGGAACTGGGAAAATGTCATAATGAATGTGGATACTCTGAATTCAAAGAATCCTTATACTTCTTGTGAACTGCTTTGCCCAGGTAATGATTAACCTGTGGCAAGAAAAAAGAATCATTTTCCTTGTGTAAAATTTGCAATAAAAGACTGAGGTTTGAAGCTCAGGGCAGAAGTAGCAGCAGCACAAGAAGAGGAGGAGGAGGAGGAGGAGGAGGAGGAGGAGGAGGAGGAGGAGGAGGAGGAAGAGGAGGAGGAGGAAGAGGAGGAGGAGGAGGAAGAGCCTCTCCTGCAGCTGATACACAGCTTGCATCAGAATCCTGAGTCTGAGTACTCATTTTGCCTTCCAGACATCCCAGATTGGAGATCCACTTCTTTGCTGTGTCTTAGGTGTCTTTGGAACAGAGTAAGACACATAAAGAAAGCCCTTTCTTGTCTGTGCTGGACCCCATCTCAGAATTTACCACGCCCTTTAGAACCTGCCGGAGAGCACGTGTTTGCTGTCCTGATCACACGGATGCCAATAGTGTCTGTCTTTGCTTGAGTCAGTCATGCTCGCCCAGCCAGGTCCATACAGCTTCAGCTCAAGTTTCTGTCTAGGAAGCACTTACCAGAGATGTTCTCTCCTGGGAAGAGGGTCAGAGCACAGTTGACCTAAGCCAGGCAGGTCTTTAGGTTAGGCACCATGGTGCTCAGCTGTCTTCTGTGTCAGATTAGGTTTGAGTGGCACACAAGGTCATGGGCCCTTTTCTGTCTTCTACCCTTCTAGCCAATCCCTTTGTACTGAGATCACATGGAGAATGAGGCCAGGGTGACTTAGTGAATAGCTTACAGGACAGAGCTCTATGACAGCATAGTTTTACGGCTATCAACTAAGACATTTATTAGTGGATAAGCTTGGCTGTGGCCTGAGGCCTGCAGCGAGGGGCTTTGGCAGAGGGAGTCTTTGATGCTGTGTGGGAGGCTGAGGATGGAGAGGAAGATGGGGGAAAACTTCAGAAAAGGAACCAGGAGAGCAGGCCCAAAGGCCTCAGAGGAACTGCACTCAGTGTGGGCCTTGGTCTCCTGCTGCAGAATCAATGAGTCTCACCTGCCCACCCTCCTGAGGGCCTTCCAGTCTCATACCTGTGTTTCTGTGTGCTCTTCCTTCCTCTGTCCCAGGCCAAGCACACTGACAATGCTGGGGGTGCAGCCCTGAGTCACAGATGAAGTATGTCCACACTTACTGTTCGTATTAGACATGTTTTATTATTCCTGTGGCCGAAGATCTGGCAAGAAGAGACTCAGCAAAGAAGGATTTCCTTTGAACCACGTTGTTAGAGTATGGTCCATGGTGGCAGAAATGGCTCTCAGCTGTGGATGCTGCTGGCTCACGTTCAGCCAATCAGGATGCACAGAAAGGGAACGACTGGCACTCTCCCACCTTTCCCCTTTCTTCCTTTTTATTCCATCCACAATGCCCAGCCCATACGATGGTGTCCTCACATTCAGGCAGCTTTCTGCCCAGTTAATCTTTTCTGGAAAGATCCTCAAACCCACTCCAAGGTATGCCACCATTAAACATCCTACTTGTCTCTTAATCTGAACAAGTCAACAATGCAAATTAACCCCATACCATCCCGCTGATCCCTCGGGGCCCTAATGAAGCAAAGCTTCTCAAACTCATTTTCCAGGCCCCCAAAGAGGGAACTGATAGTACATGGAAGGAGAGGTGCTAGCCCCAGCTCTGCGCCCAGATATGTCCGCTCTTACACCTCCTTCAGGTGCCTAGGTGGACTGGGTGTAAATTGTGATCTAAATGGTCTTTGATTTAGACCCAGGTGCTGACAGGACAGTCTCAGAGTGACCCTGCTTTGATTCCACACATGTCCTTTCTCCCCTTTTCTGGAAAGTTCCTGTCACATAGGAAGTGCTTGACGGTGGCATGTGATAGCAGACACCTGTATTGTCAGCACTTGAGAGGTGGAGGCAGGAGAAAAGCATGAGTTTGAGGCCAGCCTGGGCAGTATGGTGCGTCAGGGAAATGACGTGAGGCCAAAGTGCCGCCCCTGAGGTGAGGTGGGCAGGAAGCCTTGTGTGCACCCCATCTGCACCCCTCCCCTGCCCTTGCAGCTGGGTCTCTCAGGTGCTGTGCGTCTATCTCGGGGGTGATAAACTGGAGCCTTTCCCTTTGCGCTTCACAGCCTCCCGAATTCAGCTTCTGGATTCAATCAGCTCACCAAGGACAACTGAGCTCTTTGCTGGGTCCAAATCATCCTTACTCACAGTTCATTCTCAGTCCTCGTTCAGCCCAAATCAACTGGTCTGCCCCTTTACCTCCCAGAAAAGGGATGGCCCTTACAAGCCCAAGGTGAGAATGTTGTCTGGTAGGGAATAACAGCCCATTTGCTTTGGATCGCTGAGTTCCTGAAAAACCGAGGGAAGTCTGGCACAGATGATTGACAGAGATCCCCTTTGCAGGCTTTTCCCAAGCACCCCTGGTTCTTGCTAACCAGGGGCTGCATATGTATCAGGGATCCACTGGGACACCCCTCCACCCCCAGGCCTGTGACCTCATTAGTGACTGAGTTTTCCACAGACTTGGAGCTAACCAGACGGAGTTGGGACGCTGGGAGAGGAGGCCTATTCACAGAAGCGGGTTAGACTTCCAAACCCAGGGCCTCTCATCCAGCAATCCTTGAACCATGGTTGCTCCTTAGTTAAAAATGAACCCAAAGAGCAGATGGGGCCTTACCCTGGCCACAAAGCTCCAGGGTAAACTGATGACATAATTAGCTGATCCTTCCTGTCCCAAAGCTAACAGAAGTTTAAGATAATAAATTCACTCAGATATCTGCTATCTCCAATGCCCCTCCTGAGTTTGGGGCCAGCCTTAACTCCTGTAAAGTTAAACCCACAGTACCAGGGTGCAGTTAATGATTTCTTCCTTAGTTGGCTCACGGAGAGGGAGGATGGAGCCGACAGCCGAGGCTCACGTCAGACCCAGCAGGATGGTTTTTATGCCCTCCTCGGCAAAAGCTTCAGCCAGCAGACAGGGACCAGAAGAAACTGGGCTTTTGTTTTGTTCTGACAAGTCAGCCTTGCCCTTTGGAGAGATGCTCTCTCCTCTGCTTGGTCTGATTTCATTAAAAGCTCCGCTAACCTTCCTCCTGGATTTTCTCTTTGGTCCTTTGTCTGAGAAGGTTCTGTAGGGGAGTTGTCCCTGATCTTGGCTCACCTCATCTGAGGACCGAGCTTGACTGTCCAGTAACAGTAATACTGTGGGTACACTTGAACCCAGGCCTGACTTTAACCTCAGCATGACTGCTCCCCATTGCCTGGTACAGTCTACACCCCAGCCCACACATCTGTACCCTTGCAGTGTGAACATCTGGCACAAGAACATCAAATACGGCTGAACTTGGTGGCTCATGCCTTTAATCCCAACTCTCAAGAGGCAAAAGCAGGCAAATATGTGAGTTTAAAGCCAGCCTGGCCTAAAAATAAAATAAAATAATCCTTTCCTTAGCTGAGTATTGTGGCACATGCCTTTAACCCCAGCTCTAGAGAGGCAGAGGACTTGGGAGGCAGAGGCAAGCAGATCTCTGTAAGCTGGCAGCCAGCCTGGTCTACAAAGCGAGTTCCAGGACAGCCAGGGCTGTTAAATAGTGAAACCTTGTCTGGAAAAATCAAAAAGAAAAAAGGAACAAATATTTCAGAAACTTGAGTCCAGCCACAGTGTCCCCATCTTAAAGGGACAAACACTTCAAAGGGTCTTGTTGTTCAGATACTTCCAGATTTTGCGGCTTGCAATCATTCTCTCACCGGGAACGGACTGAAGAGCGACTCCCGTTTTCCAGGAGTGGAAACAGGATGGCACACGTGACTGAGGTTGGAAGACAACCCTGCTCTCCTCATCTGACCAAGTCACCACTCAGACAGACAGAGTTGTGACTTACAGAACCCCGTGTCTTATGTGGTGTCCAGTTCTGATCCCATGCATTTGCAAACATGAAAATGAGGTGCTCTTGCATGGGCAGGGAACTCAGACCACCAGAATGGCCTGTGGGCAGCTTGCCCTGGCACACACTCAAGGGTAGGGAAGCCTGAAGCATGAAGCTGCCGGCCTTTGGTCTCGGATTTCTCGCTTCTCCAAGTCTGTATTCTTTCAGGGTTCCAGACCTGAGTTGGTTTGGGCTCTGTTTCCCCTCTCAGCTTCCCCTGACTCTTGTCTTGGGTACGTGGCTTTTCTGGTCTTTCACCATTTTTTGTGAGTAGCCCTCAGCTTCTCCCAAGGTCATCCCATCGCCTGTGTGCCTAGTTTCTCACTTCTCTGCCCTCTACAGAATCCTCTAGGCTTATCTGGTTATCTCAGATATGCAAGAGGAATGAGAAAAATGGAAAAGTGTGCGGCTATAGGTCTAACCATTTGCTCATGGTTTAGGCCTGTGGGTATTTTCCTGAATGCATGTAAGTGTACACAAGAAGCTCCTGGGACCCACAAAAGAGGGCACCGGATCTCTAGGAACTGGAGTTGCAGATGTTTGTGAGCCACCATGTTACCACCTGGATGCTTGGAACAGAGCCTCGGTCCCCTGCAAACGCAACCAGTGCTCTTAACCACTGAGTCATCTCTCCAGCCTCATTATTTGTTTAGGTGTTTTGCTTTTGTGTTCTTGTTTCGTTTGAAAAGGAGTCTTGCTGTGTATCCCTGGCTGGCCCGGAACTTTCTATGTAGACCAGGCTGGCCTTGAACTCACAGAGATTCTGTCACTGCCTCCCAAGTGCTGAGGATAAAGGCAGGTGTCACAACACTCAGCTTGATGTATATAGGGAGAGTTGGGCTGCTTTGTTTGTTTGTTTGAGATTATAATATAAATACATTTCAATTTTCTTTTTCTTCCTCCCTCCAAACTCTTCCATATATGCCTCTTTGCTCTCTTTCAAATTTATGACCTTTTTTTTCATTAACTGTTATTGCATACATACATGCATATACATATAGAGTCCTATATATAAAACCCGCTCGGTCTGTATGATGTCACTTGTATGTATGTTTTCCAAGCTGACCATTTGGTATTGGATTGTGCCCTTGCCTGTTGAAGACTACTTCTCCTGGTCTCAGCTTTCCTTGGTTGCCTGCAGGTCTTCGAGTAAGGTTCAGGCCCCATGGGCTTGTCTTCATCCACTTTGGCACGTCTGTTGGCGCCATCCTTGGTCAGTTCATGCTTGGGTGAAGGGATTAAACTCCCCACTCTCACAACTGAGTTTAGGTTTCAGTTCTCTGAGAAGGGAAAAGCAGGTATCTCTCCCACGAAGGGCCGTTTATCCACACTACCTTACAGTCAGGGATGAGAGAAAACAAGCCCAAGGCCTAAGTCAGGCCAGCCTTACAGTATCTCAGGGACAAATCCAGCAGTCCCCTTCTGAGTCACCCCCTAAGTTGCCCTGGCTTGTGCACGTATGTCCAAAAACGATAAAACTAAACCTTAGCCAATAGTTATACTAGTGTAACTGCTGCCTGCTTAACCAATTATGTACGAGATGACCTAACCATCCCTGAAATTCCCCTTAACCGTGCTTAAAAGAAGCCAGCACACTCCTCCCGGGATTGTTGCAGTTTTGTACAGAAGAACCACACCATGCATATGCTGGAGTAGAAATAAATGCTCTTAGCTTTTGCATGCTATTGGTATGAGTCTGGGGTCTCCTTCAGCATTTCCTCGGACCCTTACGTGGGCAGTCATGGTGGGGAGACTTTATAGGTATAGTTTCTTTGGTTGTTTTATGTGACTTCTTTTCTTAGATTTCTGTGCAGTTAGACACTCAGTGGATTTTTCATCTGTAGTGAGGAGACCAGGAGGCTTTAAATAAATTTCCTACTCCTGATTTTATTTTTTGTTAGATTCTGTGTAAAGTATCATCTTTGAATTTGATATTTACATGTATTTAGTAGACATAGCGTCTGAGCTTAGGAAGAGAAACATCTGATAGCAACAAGGACGGGTACAGTGAACACCCACAGACTCACGGAAAGGCATTACAGGGTGGATAACGCTGAGATCTGTCTGAAAGGATCTGCTACAGTCCTCTTGGCTAAGGGAGAACAACGTGCTGGCCACTGAGTGCCACGGGCTGTATAGTGTCAAAAGAGAAGCTTCCTGCTTATCTCGAGTTTGAGAATTCTTCCAGACACACAGTCCCCAAACTCCGGACCTCTGCTAACCCCTGACAGCAAGATATGTGTAGAGTAATCTTATCTCGACAAAGCCCGTGAAGGCCTGTGCTGATCAGACAGATGTTCAGGCTGAAGGACGATGACAGGAGCAAAACAATGCTGAGAAATAAATAACCCGGGCATTCTGGAATCCTAATCCTACCCAGGTCAGGCTGTAGCCCAGGGGTACAACATTTACCTAGTAGGCTTGAAGTTCTGAGTTCCATCCCCAACACATGCATACACACACACACACACACACACACACACACTCACACGTCTGTGTGCATACACAAAACAACAACAACAAACGCAAATGAGATTTAGTGGGGGAAGGGGCGTTTTCGAAGCCATCCACTGAGATGTGTGAGGAACTGGAGCAAAGGGAGATCTCTTCCCAAGCTGCTTGCATGCTAGGCAAGCCCTGCTTTATATCCTGCTTCTCTCCCATGTGTCCTCTAAGACCCTTCTGGCCCAGCCTGTTGAGCTTCTCCCCGTTTTCCTTTCTCTGCTCTGTGTGTTATGCTGTAAATGATGTGGCTGCTCATTCGACTATACGATGCAGCAGAAATGAGAAAAGGAATCAGAAATACAGCAGAGCAAACAGCAGAGGAGCTCAGGGTGTTGCACAACCTCAGTCCCAGCATGAGGAAGATAGGAGTAGGCCGACCTGCAAGAGTTGAAAACCTACCTCCTCTGCATAGCAAGACCCAAGTCAGCCTGGGCTACATAGACCACGTGTTTGGTTTTTTGTTTGTTTGCTTGTTTGTTTGTTTTGTTTTGTTTTAAAGCAGAAAGATGGCAGATCTGGACAGAACGGGGAGCTGTATCTAAACTGCCTCAGAGGTAACTTCCGTGGGTCAGATGACTTCTGGACCGACAGTGAGTTGCTCCCCACTGACTAGTAAAGTCTCCTCCCTCTACAAGACAACCTTGTGGAGGAGACTGTCCTGGCCAGCAGTGCTCCGAATGCCCTCCACACAAGGCAGGTGACACCATCTGAGCTGCTCTTTCCAGCCCACACAGTCCCCTCAAGTGACTACGAACCCTATGAACTTTAGCGTCCTTCAGCGGGAACGCCACAGATTACCAGCTGCAAGTCATACCCTATAACAGGAAATCCAGCTACATGTTGGGCTCCGTGTTTATCGCTCTGCCTATTCCCTATGACTATGCTTTGGGTGGGGCCTTATCCTAAGTGTCCATCCAGTTCCTCCTCAAGGGCTTGAGCGAGCAGATAGCCAGCTGCCCTCCTGTTCCCACGAGAGCTACAGGGCAGAGCTCCTGAAAATGTGCTCGTCCCTCCCCTCCAGCAGACAGGTGCTCAAACAGGACAAGGAAGGGGCAAATACCAGTGTGCCACATCTGCCATCTTGATCCAGAAGTGACTCCCAAGCCACATACGTGGGCTTATGTGTGCTGGAAGACGGCCACCGCACCTGACTCTCTTGCCAGTGTTTGGATCCACAGGAGAAGTGCACGCGTTTGCTTATGCACAGACCCAGATGCCTGTTAAGCCTGGGAACTTCCAGAAGCACCCAGGCCCTCCTGGGGGTACAGCAGGCTAAGCACCTGGGATGGAGAGGCTGCCCACGCTGTCTAGCAAGCCACTGTCTGTGACAAAGACACCATTTTGTGCTGTCGGCCGCTCCATTCTCAGACTCCAGCTTTCCCTCAGGTGCGGTCGATGCTGGGGAGTCCACCCTGGAAACATTGCCTGGTGCTTGTGCCATCCACCTGCAGGTCCCGCTGGTAAACTGCAGGCGTCAAGGATCCCCTCTGTCCCGAAAGGACAAAGTTGCCTGACAGGCATTGGAAAGAGCCCCTGTTCATCTCCAATGCCCGTGCATCCTCAGGTCCCGAGAGAGGAAAGGGTACTGTGCTTCAAAGAGCCATTAAAGAGCCAGAGAGGGACCTCTGGCCTCCCTGGGACCAGACAACAGATGCAGTGACAGACATACATGCGGTGACATAGACACATGTGGTAACAGACACACATGCAGGCTAAACACCCATGCGCATGAATTAAAATGAAAATGAAAAAAATCTGCAGCCGGGTGGTAGTAGCACGTGCCTTTAACTCAGGAGGCAGAGGCAGAGGCAGGTGGATCTCAGTGAATTCGGGGCCAGCCTGGTCTACAGAGCTAGTTCCAGGACAGTGAGGACTACACAGAGAAACCTGTCTCGAAAAAAAAAAAATCAAAACTAAAACCAAAACAAACAAACAAACAAAAAAGTCTGGGGGAGAGAGCTAGAGAGATGGCTGAGTAGTTCAGACCTCACACTGCTCTTCCAGAGGATCACATTGGTGAAGATGCTTGCTGCCAAGTCTGATCAGCCCAATCTTCAGGAGAGAACTAATTCCTACAAGTTGTCTTCTGACTTCCACACAGTGGCACATGCACCCACCTACATGCACACACACGCACACACACACACAGAGACAAATAAATAAGTAAATAAATACCAATTTTTATTTTTCAACAGTGTTACAGGCCCCCAGACTTAGCACATCACCATGAATGAAGTACCATTCAGGCCGTAAAACTCCATTTCCAGTTCTGCTGTGTTCTTGCGGTGAAGATGTGATCTCAGCTTCCTGCCCAGGCCGCCATGCCGGCCACTTGCTGCCACGTGTCCCTGCCATGACTGACTCTATGCGTGTTTCTTTCAGGGGTTGCTTTTGGTCACAGTATTTTACCATGCTTAAGGCACAAGGTGAGAGTTCACCAGGTCTGCCTTCAAGGTAGAATTGCTCAGGCTGGATGTGTTAGAGCCGAGGAAATAGGATTTCCTTTGTCCCGGAGTGGGGGGTGGGGTTCAGATGGGGAATGATGTGCCACCCACACTCTCCCGTTGCCATGGTATTCTGCATCAGCTCAGGTCCAACACAGAATTCAGTCGGTCTGCATTCTAAAACCATGAGCCTATGTAACTCTTTACTTTCTTCCAATTATTTTTCTTGAGCATTTGTCACAGGGACAATAAACCAGCACATAGACTCGGACTTTTACATCATTTAAATCTTTGAAATTGTGTGCAGGGTAAGGGGGCAGGCATGCTGCCGTGCCCGTGTGGGAGTCGGAACTCCCTCCTTCCACCATGTTGTAGGGATGGAATTCAAGGCGCCGGGTTTGGCAGCAGACGTCATTATCTCTTCAGTCCCCGACTTGAAAATGTTTTACAAACATAAAAACCTTCCCAGGAAATCAAGCTTCAATGCCATAAAAGCAGGCGTCTGTAACGCCGTGTGTGAGTTGTCAATTCATCCTATAATTAAAACCTATCGCAAGGAATAGGAAAACTGAGAGTGGCCTTACTATTGAGGCCTAAACTATAAATCAGGGAGCAGCAAACGCTATTTCTGGAGGATTCGTGTAAGAAAGCTTCCCACCAGGGGCGCTGTTTCCCAGTCCGAGAAGCTTTGCGAGGTCCCGATGAGAAGGGTGATGCGCTGTTCCTCGTCTTAGCAGCAGATGGCGCCATGGGGACGCGAACAAGTTCCTAGACGAAGGGGCTGGAGGGGAGCCGAAGGGCATCTAGGTCACTCAGAATTTTCTGATGGAAAAAATGATTATAGGGCACTGTGAGTTTGAGGCCAGCCAGATCTACATAGCGAGTTCCATGACAGCCAGTGTTACACAGCGAGACCCTATTTTGGAAGAAGAGAAAAAAGAAGAAAGAGTGGGGGCTCTACTGAAAACATGACGTCACCTGCTGCGGCTGTCAAGAATCTTCCCTCTCAGAAATTAAAAAGAACCAGGAATGGTGGCTCATGCTCATAATCCGATTACTTAGCAAGCGGAAGTAGGAGAACCTCTTCAAGTTCGAGGCCAAATGAGCTAGAGAGAAACCCTGCCACCAACCCCCACCCCCAAATATCCATCTAAATATAAGCAGTTGGTATGCGCTGAGAAAGTACCGCTCGACCCTAGCAGCAGTGGCTGGCAGACAGGCCAGTTTCTCGGGGCACATTCTGCCTTTGTTGATTCTGCCATTGCCTTCTGTGTGGTCTGGGAAGGACTGGGAGAAGGAAGTGGCAAAGCTAATGGAGGGAGCGCTGACATCCACTACCCCCACCCCGCCCCTACACACACAGTCAACCTAAGCACATTGGCTGGAGCCATACCTCAGTGGTTAAGAGCACTTGCTGCTCCTGCACGGGACCCAGGTTTGATTCCCAGCACCTACATGGCAGCTCACAACCATCTGTAACCCCAGTTCCCGAGGACCCAATGCCCTCTTGTAGCCTTCACAGCCACCAAGCATGCACATGGTACACACACACATCTATGCAGGAAAAACACTAGTACACATAAAATAATTAATATTTAAAAAATTATTTTAACTTTTTAAATTTTTACTTATTATTTTTTATTTGTATTTTATTTCATTTGGTTTATTGAGACAGGGTCCTAGCTGTCCTGGAACTCACTTTGTAAACCAGGCTGGCCTCGAAATCACAGAGATTCGCCTGCCTCTGCCTCTGTGACCAGCTGTATTTTTTTTTAATATACAAGAGCTCACTTTGTATACCAGACTTGCCTGCCTTGAACTCCAATTGTAGCCCAGGATAGCCCTTTTCGGTCTGTCTGTCCACCTTTACTCCCTGAGTAAAACACTTTTTAGAGCCCCAGGTTCAAGAGTGGAACCGCCATGACCTAAACACCTCCCAAAGACCTTCGCCCCCACCCCACCCCTTGCCGCGAGGATTTCATCAGATGAGCTTTTAGAGCAAGAGGACAACCCAACCACAACGAATGCTATGGTGGCCAAAGGAAAACCTAAAATCTTAGCATTTAGGAGGTTGAAGCGGGTTAATCTCAAGTTCAAGTCTAGCCGGAATAATTTAGTGAAATCCTGAAAGAAAAGAAAGAAACAGGGAGAGGAAAGGAAGAAGGAGGCAAAAGGCAAGGTGTGGTACTTTAATCTCAGTGCCTTGGAGACGGAGCAGAAGGATCTCTGAGAGTTCAAGGCGAGCATTGTCTACACGGAGAGCTTTAGGTCAGCCACGGCTACACAGAGAGATTCCATGTCAACAACAACAACAAAAAAAAAAGAAAAGAAAAGAAAAGAAAAGAAAAGAAAGAAAGAAAGAAAAAAGAAAGAAAGGAGATATAACTTATAAATAAGGTGGCCATATTGAAATATAGCAATATTTTTCAATGGGTAATGGGTAAACTTTTCCATTTGCAGGGTTATACTAAATAAATCGATATTTTGTGTGTTATAACGAACCAAGGGCATACAACATCTGCAGCCCTAAAAATATCCCGGCAGACAAAGCTTTATAGTTTATTTAATGAAAGTAAAATTTGACAGTCTGATGACATTAGCCTCCTAGGCCTCCACTTAGGAGGCTTATTATCTCAGGCCTGACAAAGATTAATTAATAATGTCTTAATGGTCCTGACAGGAAGCATGCTGGTCAGGAGGTTTTCTGGGAAGATAATTAAAACCATGGGAAAAAAAAAAAAGCAAAAACGAACTTTATCTGTTTCAGTGCTAAGCGCCAGTCCTTGGGACTACAGACATGGCTCGGTGACAGAGAGCTTGCCTGGCATTCTCCAGGCCGTGGGTAATGCCCAGGACTGCAGACTCCATCTCCGGGAGACACAGGCATGTCTTCAGTACTGGATATACTAGCCTTCGCAGGTTTTATTTTGACAAAGTCCCGTGTAGCCCAGGCTGGCTTGTAATCCTCTTCCTCAGCCTCCCACGTGCTGTAATTACAAGCCTGCATCACCACGCCCAGCTAGCCTGCATGTATTCAGTCTGTACTGTACATATAATGGTCAGTGTTGATGGGGGAAGGGGCTGCGGTGTGGCTGAATAACAACATAAAAAGATAAAGACAAGGGTCCAGGAAGAGTTCCGTGTATCTGGAAAAGGTAAAGCAGTCTTGTCCCTTCCAGCTAAGGACCTGATGCCTGAAATACACTGTTATCGCCACCTCCGCTGGAATTTTCCGTGGAGCCGGTGACAGCTCACCCTGGAATGCTACCCTGTGAACAGAACAAGTACTCCCCTGCTTTCCTTTCCCAAGAGTTTCTGCTTCTTCCTACTTGGAGTTTCTCAGCTGCCGGCCACCGACTGAACCATCAATCTTTGACAAGACTAGGAAACTTGTCGGACTTGGCTGAGTAGACGGAGGCTAGCCCGGCATTTCTGAGACCCTGGGGTTCACTCTCCAGCACCGTAGGTAACAAAATCTCCTACTGAGTGGAGATTCAGCAAGAGACACAAGGAGGGAGACAAGATGAGATTCCTACAGAAGTCTGGTAACAGTGCTGTTGTCTGGGAGAAAATGTGACGACTGGATTGTGGGCTCTCATCCAGGAAGCCTGGAAGTGACCTTTCTCTGGGGCTGTGTGTGACACGTGGAAGAAAGGTCATCTCCCAGCCTGGTCTACAAGAGCTAGTTCCAGGACAGGCTCTAAAGCCACAGAGAAACCCTGTCTCGAAAAACCAAAAAAAAAAAAAAAAAAAAAAAAAAAAAAAAAAAAAAAAAGAAAGAAAGAAAGGTCATCTCAGCAGACGTGGGACTTTTGCTGAGGAAGTGTCCTTCCTTTTATTTTTATTTTATGTTAGAAATACTTTCTAACAGAGCCTCTCCGCCGGGGCAAAGGAATCCAATCAGACCAGATTAAACCAAGTTAAATGCCTGTGCTTAATAGACGGTGGTCCTGGGTGCACGGCAGGGGGAAGACAGAGGGAGTGCACGTGCGGATCCCAAACCACTTGTTTCTTGTTCCAGCAAGATGTTAAATACCCTGTGGGAGTGGTCCTGACACTCTCTGGGAAGGGGTCAGTGCTTGGCAGGCTGGGAGTTGGAGTCCAAGCACTGGGCAGGCTGGGGTGACACTTCCAACTCAATATTACATTTTATTTATTTGTTTGTTTGTTTGTTTGTTTAGCAAAACAGGGTTTCTCTGGTAGCCCTGACCATCCTGGAACTCACAATATAGACCAGTTTGGCCTGGAACTCACAGAGATCCGCCTGCTTCTGCCTCCCTAATGCTGGGATTAAAGGTGTGCACCACCAGTTGTGCAAGAGTTTCCTTTGAGATGCAATAGTGTTTGTACACAGGTTCTACATACAAACTGGGAATGCTGGGCACGGTCTCTACCTCTGCACCACACCCTGTACAGGCCCTTTCTGGAGGATTTCGTCCAGTAATCTCTCCCCCTGAACAGTCCACGACTACAAAGAGCATGCTTCCTGTGTAAGGGAAACTGTCCAACTTATATAATATTGAAGAACTATCCTTCTAGCATACTTTCTAAGTAGGAAAAGAGGTTTGAAGCCAGATTGAGCTATACAGCAAGACCCTTTCTGTGGGGAAAGAAAGGAGAAATACATTTCCAGATTTTTCCTGATCAGCTGATCTCCTCAGAAAACTATGCAAAGAATTTTTAAAAATACTTTCCCGCTGGGTGGTGGCGGCATGTGCCTTTAATCCCAGCACTTGAAAGGCAGAGGTAAGTGAATCTCTGTGAGTTCAAGGCCAGCCTGGACTACAATGTTCCAGGACAGCCGGGGCTACACAGAGAGACCCTGTCTAACAACAACAATTAAAAAAACCTCAGCAAATGTTAACTGGATGGAAAGAGGAAAAAAAAAAGAAATAAAAAGGAAGGCTAGCTGTGGTGGAGGAGAAGGCTTATCCTGGATGAAATGGAGGACATAGCAGAGGCAGAGACATCTGGGAGAGCGCAGAGTGGGCGGGACCCTGAGTCATATGAGGAGAGGGGAACCAAGTGCAGCAGCCAGGAGGGCAGAAGCTAAAAATGGCAGGATTATACAGGGACAAGCCTCTGGGGGAAGGGCAGCCCAGTCCCTTGGTCAGGGTAAAGGCCAGGGTATGCAGTCACACCCTTGAGTAGGTAGGGACCAAGGATGCTGAGAAAACCTGAAGCCAGGTCATATTTGATAAGGTAAATAGGCACCTTAGTGACTTGTCCCAGGGATTTTTGTTTGTTTGTTTGTTTGGGGTTTTTGTTTTTTGTTTCGTTTTGTTTTTGTTTTTTGTTTTGTTTTGTTTTTCTAGACCGGATTTCTCTGCCTGACAGCTCTGACTGTCCTGGAACTCACTTTGTAGACCAAGTTGGCCTCAAACTCACAGAAATTCGCCTGCCTCTGCCTCCCAAGTCCTGGGACTAAAGGCGTGCGCCACCACTGCCAACCTGTCCCAGGATTTTAACAGTAACTAATATTATAACATTCGGCAAATTGAATATATTATTGATCAAATCCTTATATGTCATGAAGGAAATAAAAACATTGCCAGATAAAATATGATTTTTTTGTTAGGCATGGTAGTATATACCTCAGATCTCTGTGAGTTTGAGGCCAGCCTGTCCTACAAAGTAAGTTCCAGGCCAGCCAGTGATATAGATATGAATAATTTGCATTGATATGGATTTTAAGGTCAATTTTGTTATATGTATATGTATTTTTGCTCTTGATTAAGGTATTGTGATTGTGTAGTTCATTTAAAAATGTAATGTATAATTAGGAAATATAGGTTGTTAATGGATAATCATTGATAATAGTTAAGCTTGTAGTCATGTTAGATTTTCTAGATATGTAGAGATATATTTCAGTTAGATAGACATTCCTAATATCTTTCAAAGACTGCAGAATATGGCATTAATGTCTTAATAACTTAGGATTGTTCATGACAGTGAGACACGTCTGCTCCTGACAGCACCAATCTACTTCAAGAGGAAGATGGGCATCGAAGAGGCTCCTTATGGAGTTTGATAGCCATTTGGGCAAGAAACTGCTCTTGCCTGGACTGTTGCATTAACTGGACATAGAGAACCCACAGAGAGAGGACTGCTGAACTTGCCTAAAGGTGAGATGATCCTTTGGGGTTCCTGACTCATAAAAGAGTCTGCGAGACATTCTGCAGGTCACAGCAGGAAGTGATTGAACTGTCTTTGAATTTTCCTGCTTCATGGAAATGTCTGCTGGATACTATGGGCCTGAAGGCTGAAGATGGATGCCCCAATGGTACAGAGGAACTTTGGGTGACTGTCCAGACAATAAGATGTCTCTGTCATTTCTAGAGTTTGGAAGTTGCTTATTTCTTGTTTACTTAGGTAATATTATATCCTCCTGGAGTCTTTGATGGAGTTGAAGAACAGATAGATAGTTATGGTTTTCCTTAGATATGATAAAAGATAAAATAGATATAAATATTGTAACTGTAATTCTTACTTGATAACTGTTTTGTTATATGAAATTTTACTATGTTAAAGTTAAAGTCTTTCTTTTTTTGTTTAAACAGAAAAAGGGGAAATGATGGAGGACTCTCATTGGTTAATAAAGAAACTGCCTTGGCTTTTTGATAGGGCAGGATTTAGATAGGTGGAGTAGACAGAACAGGATGGGAAGAAGGAAGTGAGGCAGATGGCTCGGGTAGACGCCATGTCTTTCCTCTCTGGGTCAGACGTGATGGAGCCAGCTGCCAGGTCAGACATGCTGAATCTTTCCCAGTAAGCCACCACCTTGTGGTGCTACACAGATAATTAGAAATGGGTTAAGCAAGATGTGAGAGTTAGCCAGTAAAAAGCAGACCTGCCTGTGGCTCATCACTACAAGCCAGGGCTGCATAGTGCTACAAAGTGAGACTTTGTTAAAAATAATAATAATAATAAAAGTATATACTATAGCCTGTATGCCTGTTGCCTTCTTTTTTTTTGTTTTTTTTTTTTTGTTTTTGGTTTTTCTCTGTGTAGCTTTGGAGCCTGTCCTGGAACTCACTCTGTAGACCAGGCTGGCCTCAAACTCACAGAGATCCACCTGCCTCTGCCTCCCGAGTACTAGGATTAATGGCGTGGGCCACTACCACTTGATGTCAGTTTTGCTCTTTAAACATTTTTATTATACTTATTAGTTTGTTGGAAAGAGATCATGATCATGTGTATAAAAGCATGCATGTCAAAGAACAGGTTGTGGGAGTCGATCCTCTTCTTCTACGTTGTAGGTCCCCAGGATCAAAACCAAGTTACCAGGCCTGGCAGCAAGTCCTTTTACCTGCTGAGCCATCTTGCCTGGTAAGTACTGAACCAAGGGCCTTGCATGTGTTAGTAAAGTGCTCTACCCCCGAACTCTAACTCAACCCTTGATCTTTAGAGACAGAATCTCACGATATAGACAAGGCTAAGGTCTTTTTTTTGTCTGCATGTATTTCTGTGCACCTGGACAATGTCTGGTTCTTATAGACGCTAGAAGAAGGGATTGGACACCCTGAACTAGAGTTCTAGACAATCGTGAGGCAGCCAGTGTTTCCTAGGAATTAAACCCAGGTCCTCTAGAAGAGCAGCCACTGATCTGAGCATTAAACTGTCTCCACACACACCCCAAATTATTTTTCCCAATTATTATTTCATTTTATTTTCTGTGCTTGGGTATTTTGCTTGTATATCAGATCCCTAGACCTGGTGTTAGGGACAACTGTAAACTGTCTTGTAGGTACTGGGAACTGAATCCAGGTCCTCTGAAGAAGGAACAAGTACTTCTAACCACTGAACAATCTTTCTAGGCCAAAAGTAAGTTCCTTTATTTACTTATTTTAGCACAGATAGGGAGATATGAAGAAACCTAAGACAATGTGATGGAGAGTCTCCATATACCACATGCCCAGTTGCTCATGTTAGTAACACCATACATATGGCCACAGTTAAGGAACAAATACACTAGCATTGCAGAAAATCAATACTTTATTTAAATGCCCTTAATTTTTAACCTAATGTTCTTTTCTCATTGCAGAATTTACATAAGATTCCTCACTACACTTAGAGGTCAGATTTCCTTAGACTTCCATTGTCTGGGACTTTCCTCATGTGCAATAATCTTGAAAGAAGATTACTGGTTATATATGGATACATGTATAAATTATTGCTCATGTGTGTATGTATGTGTGTATGAATTACTGTTATGAGTGTATGTATTCATAATGAGTGAATGTCCTTCTTTGGATATTTGTCTGATATTTTTTCTCATAATGAGTTGGCCTTTGAGCTTGTATACAAAGCCACAGGTGTTGACAGAGGTTCCACTTAGTTCCACAGCCATTCAGCCCCAACACACAGAGGTTTACATTAATTATAAACCAGTTAGCCTATTAGCTCAGGCTTTCTATTATCTCTTACATCTTAAATTAGCTCATAATTCTTGTCTATGTTAGTCACATGGCTTGGTGCCTTTTATCAGTAAGGCATTTTCATCTTGCTTCCTCTGTGATGACTACAGACTGAATCTTTCCTTTTCCCAGAATTTTCCTGTTCTCATTGCCCCACCTCTACTTCCTGCCTGGCTACCAGCCAATCAGGGTTTTATTAAAATGATACAAGTGACAGGGTACAAGGCCATTGTCCCACAGCACAAAGGCATAAATTCTACTTTTATCACTTTATTTCAAGGGGGCAGATATATGAATGTGCTTACTGTGTCTCCATTAACCTGAACCCCATTGGCCACGGTTTTTACGTCTCTGTAGTCTTGTTTGAAGGAAAGATTCTGAAAGCAACTGTCACTCAGAGGTGAGTTCAACTGTGTCATTTTTAGCTTTGTAAAGATTTATTCATTACTCTTATTTATGTATATGTGTGTGCACTTGCATGAGTGATACATGTATCACACACATGCTGGAGCTGGAGTTATGCTTTTGTGAGTCACTTGATATGGATGCTGGGAACTGAACGTGGGTCCTCTGCTAGATCAGCAAGTTTGCACCTGACCCCTGAGCCATTGCCCCAGCTCTGCGTCAAGTTTTTAATATAATATCTGGTATTCAACTGATGATAATTAGAGAGTAACAAGACAGGATCTGGATCTGAGTCCAGCAGTGGTTCAGGGGTAAAGAAAGGCCCTTATCACCAACCCAGAGTGAGAGAGAGAGAGAGAGAAAGAGAGAGAGAGAGAGAGAGAGAGAGAGAGAGAGAGAGAGAGAGAGAGAGAGAGAGAGAAGCGAGATCTGAGTAGGGTCAGTTGCACCTCTGAAAGCTTCTGAAATGACTTAACACTCCATTTCTCCCGAGAACACCCCCCCAAACCTACAGTATTTGCTACCTGTATCCCTTCAAAGAATGTACCTTCCCACAGCCCAGGATGAATTCAGTGGTCCTAGAGGCTCTTGTTATCATCATTGAGATAATTCAAAAGCAGACTTATGGGGCAGAATCAATTGATTGTCCAAGTGGAGGCACTGACTAAATAGCAGAGTTCTGAGATGCTCTTGGGAAAGATATAAAGGTTGAAGGTAAATGTGCTAATCTCTGAACATAATTATGGAATTTTTGTGGAATTGGGAGAAAGGTCACAGGTACCCAGGGAGAACCAGTAGTTTGACCTAACATGGATTTTTCAGAACCATGTTAGGGAGTTGGAGAGAGACCAGGGCATAAAACCACACTACTAATGAGATGTTAATAGAACCACTGTGTTGACAGAGGTTTCTGTCCCACTGGGTCCCACAGCCATTCAGTTCCAAAGAAACACACAGAGGTCTACATTAATCATAAATTGGTTGGCCTATTAATTCAGGCTTCTTATTAACTCTTATAACTTAAATTGACCCATAATACTTGTTTGTGTAAGCCACGTGGCTTGGTACCTTTTATCAGCCAGGCATTCTTATCTTGCTTCCTCTGTGTCTGGGTGACGACCACAGACTGAGCCTTTCTTCTTCCCAAGTTCTCCTGTTCTGGTCACCCCGCCTCTACTTCCTGCCTGCCTACTGGCCAATCAGCATCCTATTAAAATACAAGTAACAAATTTTACGGGGTACAAGGTCATTGTCCCACAGCACCACTGGCTGAATCTCAAGATCTGGGAGTTCCCAGCAGAGTGTTGCTGAAGACAATGGCAGAACTTCATGCACCCTGTGTCTGGAGAAGGCCCTGACCAGGCAAGTTAAATCAGTATCTCAGTGTTTCTGTCTACTTGCCCACGCATGTTTCTTTCAGTCCTGTCGTGGGATATTTGATCACATTGTGAACCCCGAGATTGCATTATTTAGAAAAAAATCAACCATCGGGTGAGAGGCAGAGCAGGCAACCAGCTGACTAGAAGTAACCATAGAGTGAGGGAAAATCCGGAGGTTGGGGAGAGGAACAGGAAGTAGAAGGCAGGAACATCTGATTGGAGAAGTTGTGTTTCAGACAACATAGATCTCTCTCTCTCTCTCTCTCTCTCTCTCTTTCTGGGACAACAGCAGAGAAAGAAGGTCAGCCTGCTTTCTCTGCTTTTCTGAGCTAGCTGGTTTTGGTTTTGAAAGACCTGGATAAATCCAGACCCCTCTAGCAGGAAGAGAAGAGCCAAAAATCTAGGATTAGCCAGTTCAGGGTTCACTGACTGTTTCAAGAACTAGCTGAAGATAAAGTTAGATTGTAATCTTGAGAATAATCTTGAGAAACAGGGAGTTACCCCCTTGTGATTATCACTGGTATTTTCAGAATTTTCAATGATCACTAGTATTTTAGGAATTTTCCAATGATGCCCTCCCTACACCCTTTGGATTACTGGGTTGTGGCTTCTTCCCTTAAATACCCCTTGTCCCAGCTACTGGGGGTCAAACTCCTCCCCTGCGTGGGTTATGAGTCTCGGCCCCAGTGCACTGGTTCCTGTCCTATCAAACCTCGTGTGATTGCAGCAAGGATGGTCTCTCATGAGCTACTGGTGGGGGGTCGTGTTATCCGGAGACTTGAGTGAGAGTCTCCCCATACTGGGGGGGTCTTTCAGTTTTACCCGGGCATTTGGCTCACAAGTGTTGTAATCTGCTGGCCTGGCCTGTCACCTGGGTACACTTATCCTGTCCCTTTAGGAGACAAGGCCCCCCACTCCCAACCTTCCCCAACCCCCCCACTCCCTGCTGAGTCAAGCCAATCTCCACCCTCCTCTCCAGAAGGCTCTTGCTCTCTGTCTGCTCTCTCTCTCTCTCTCTCTCTCTCTCTCTCTCTCTCTCTCTCTCTCCCTCCCTCCCTCCCTCCTTCTTCTAGTGAGGCAGCTTCTGCTTCTCTCTCCCCTTCCCTTCCCCCTCCATAACCCACTAAATAAACTCTATACCCAAACTCTCTCCAAATGGCTTGTCTGTCTGTCTCTCATCCGTAGTGGTCTCCCACCTGCATGGAGATCTGCCACAGCCTCTGGTCACCCCCTTTTATAAATGATAGCACCAAGTCTTCATTGGTATAATAAAAAGATAGAGACTTAGTCACAAACAACATTTGCCTCCCTATGTGGAGGTGGCTGAGGCAGCAGCAGAGGCGGAGGTGGCTGCAGAGCTGTAATCAGCAACTGATGTGGTAGGTTCTGGGGCAGCTGCTGGGCAGCAGACAAACAAGGCACCACTTGTCCCTCTCAGGACCAAATCCATGGCTCCTGGCCCCATGAAGGCTCTTCCAGCTCTCCCTGGGCATTTCTGGTAGCCTCTCAGAGCTGTGAAGTTTGGGATCATGAAGCTGCCTGACCCAAGCTTTCAGGTTTTTGGGGGGCAAATGGAGCATCGGTCAGGAGAAGGCTTTAGGGATGGGGGTCCAAGGAAGGGAGAGTGGACAGGATGTCAGGCTGCCAGGACTTGTCTGCCACCTTATCAATTTTCAATGACTTCCTCAATGATGGGCCAGCCCTCCATTCTGGGCTTATACTAAACTTAAAATGACAATAAATCCCATCAACTTGCCAATAACAACAAAAACAAAATATCAACAGAACTAAAAGCTATCACACCATACTAGTACCGAAAAACAAAATAAAAACTTTGTTATATGTGAGCCAATGAGACATCTCAGTAGGTCAAGGGACTTGCCACCAAGCTTGACAACCTGAGTTCAATCTAGTCAACCTGCATGGTGCAAGTGACTGCCTAAGTAGTCTTCATGTAAGTGTGTTCCGTGTTCCCCGCACTCCCTCCCTCTCTCCCTCCCTCCCTCTCTCTTTCTCTCTCTCCATCTCTCTCTCTCTCTCTCTCTCTCTCTCTCTCACACACACACACACACACACACAAACACACACATACACACACAATTAATTAAGCTCTTGTTTATTTATATATTTTATGTATGTGGGTATTTTGTCTGTGTGTATGCACACCACCAGAAGAGGGCAACAGGTCCTGTGAGACTACAGTTACAGATGTTTGTGAGCCGCCATGGGTTGCTGGAAATAGAACTCAAAAGCCCTTAGCCTCCAACCCCTAGTTAAAGCCCTTTAGATGAGCTTTAGACTAAATGTGTTGAGCCAGCTGTTGGGGTGGGGGTGGGGGGAGCTGGAGATCAGCAAAGACTACAGGTCAGATTCTGCAAGCAGGGGGCAGGTTTGTGGATGAGTGAATTTAGGATCTGAGTTAGAAAGACTTGAAGAACTGGGCACAGTGGGTGCGGACACCTGTCATCTCAGCACTGGAACTCTGGAGGCTGAGGCAGGAGGATCACAGGTTCTAGTGGCCTGCCTGAGCTGCACTGTGGGATCCTACCTCACAAAAGGAAAAAAGGAGGAGGAAAAAAAGCACACAGGACTCTTGAGATCGGAGGGAAGTGTGTAACCCCCTTGGGGGCCTAGGAGCTGCGATGAGGGTGTTGTGCCCCAGCCATTGAGCATTTATTGTCCATTATGACTTAGGAGCAGCTATTTCTGGGGACACAAGCACTCTGATGTGAGACCTTTGCCCACAGCAATTTTTCATAGTTGTTCAAAACCTTTTACAGATACGTTGATGTAACTATCTTATGGTGGGTTTTGGGAATTTCCCAGAAACAATAAGGAGAAATTGGTAAGCCATTAAAAATGCTTTTCTTGCTGGCCAGTGGTGGCACACTTTTAATCCCAGCACTTGCGAGGTAGAGGCAGGTGGATGTCTGAATTATTAGGACAGCCAGAACTACACAGAGAAATCCTGACTGGAAAAGCCAAACAAACAAAAAGAAAGAAAGCTTATCTTTTTTCTTTTTTTTTTTTAAGTTGGCAGCTTTTTAAATTAATTAATTAATTTTTTATGAATATGAGTGCTCTACCTGCATGCATGGCTTTGTTCCAGAAGAGGGCATCATATCTCACTATAGATGGTTGTGAGCTACCATGTGGTTGCTGGAAATTAAACTCAGGACCTCTGGAAGAACAGACAGTGCTCTAGGCCATCTCTCCAGCCCCCCTTTTTTTTCTTTTTTGAGACAGAGTCTCATTATATAGCTCCGGTCATCATGGAACTCACTTTGTGGACCAGGCTGTCCTGGAATGCAGAGATTCACTCACCTCTGCCTTTAAAGTGCTGGGTTCAGTTCCAGGATAGCCAGAGCTGCATACTGAGTCCCTCTCTCGAAAAATACAATAATATCAATAATGTTGATAATGATGGTGGTGGTGGTGGTGATGATGATGGTGATGATGATGATGGTGGTGATGATGATGATGGTGGTGGTGATGATGGTGGTGGTGATGATGATGGTGGTGATGGTAATGATGATGATGGTGGTGGTGGTGGTGGTGATGATGGGTGACTGGCTGCTGACTGGTAGTGGGTGGGTGACTGCTGATGGTCGTGGTGGTGGTGCTGCTGGTTCTGCTGACTGCTTCATGGTGGTGTGGTTCTGCTCTTCTGAGCTAGTGTGCTGCTTGTGGTGGTGTGGGTGGTGCTGCTGCTGCTGCTTGTGATGCTGGTGGTGGTGGTGGGGTGCTGTGCTGATGCTGATATAGGGCTGGGGAGATGGGTTACGCAAGGAAGGGGTACTTGGCACCAATCTAATGAGTGAAGTTCAAGCCTCAGAACCTACATGAAGGAGAGAAACAAATCCCACAAGTTGTCTCCTATTCCATATTCGTGTGTGTGTGTGTTTGTGTGTGTGTGTGTGTGTGTGTGTGTGTGAAGGCAAACTCAGAAGCCAGGAAATGAAAGCAGAGGGTTACCTTTGACTACTAGCAAGTTTGAGGTCAGTATGTGTCAGGGACCATTGTCCTAAAGGATAGCAGAGGTCATTGCCCTAAGGATGTTTACGGAGAACCCACCCCACATCCCAACCGCCCTTTACTCCAATGTTAATGGATCACATGTTTCGGCTTACACCAGGTGCTGACTGATGACCCTCCGTTACCCCGGCAAAGTTCCTGCCTGCTCCTGCCTCCACCCCATGTCAAGTTCCTCATTCAAGGGCTATATAAGCTGTAACCTTCACCCCAATAAACGGAGACCTTGACAATAGAATCTTGCTTGGTCTCCTTCCTCTTTTCAGCCCATGTCTTTCAGGTAGCGCCCCTTCAAAGGACCCTGAATAGCTGACCCTGCTGGCGGGGTTACAAGTATGTATATATGAAACTCTGTCTCAAGACACAAAGTTAAGATGTCTCATCTATATGAAAATGTCTTAATGACACCTATCCCTACATTTGCTAACTAAAAATTAATGTTTTTTGAATTTTATTTATTTTTATTTTGTGTGTGTTGGTGTTACCTGCATGTATGTCTGTATGAAGGTGCCAGATCCCCTGGAACTGGAGTTACAGACAGTTGTGAGCTGGCATGTGGTTGCTGGGAATTGAAACCAGGTCCTGTGGAAGGGCAGCCAGAGCTCTCAACCATTAAGCCATCTCTCCAGCTCCTACTAAGTATTTTAAAATTAAAGAATATTCTTGTTGAAATTTGTCTCCGGCTTACTATCACCTGATGCCCCGTAACAATAGGCTGGCCTTTCTAAGAACCTAATGACAAACTCAGCATGTGTATACCACTTCTAGTCTCCAGCAGTCTCTGCACCAACTGCTTTTTCTTCTTCTTTTACAGACTGCTCCCATCAGCCTCAAAACTATTCTGGCCAGGTGGTGGTGGTGCACGCCTTTCACCCCAGTGCTCAGGAGATAGAGGCAGATAGATCTCTGTGAGTGTGAGGCCAGCCTCGTCTACAGAGTGAGTTCAAAGGTGGCCAGGGCTACACAGAGAAAGCCTGTCTTGGAAAACCAGAATAGCACAAACAACAAAAACTAAACAAAGAAACAAAAATCCTGTTCTCACGCCTCCCATTCTAAACAAGCATTCCTTTAAGGCTGTCCTTGTTATCAAATCACATCTTTGAGTCTCTCTTTGTGGATGCCTCAGATGATTCCCCCTGATCTAAAAGTCCCATGTAAGCTTTCTAGGCTAGGAAGCTTTCCACATGACCAACGCAGACTTCTGTCTCCTATGCCAATATTTTCTAGCAGTTCCATATAAGATTGAATTTGATTTGAACTTTAGTTTATCAGATTGAAATAAACAAATTCTACCCATCCACAAAAGAAAGAGATCATGGTTCACAGTCCCGGGGAACTATATAGTCCTGAGAAAACCTCTGCGTTTCAGTGTCTCAAAAGCTTTAAGAATATATTTTAAGGAGTCAGGTGTGGTAGCAAATGACTTTAATCCCAGCACTCTCGAGGCAGAAGCAGGTGGAGCTCCGTGAGTTTCAGTACACCTAGGTGAAATTACCTGGCACAAATGAGAAGGAAACACAGAACACAAATCCATTAAGGAGTTTATTGGGGGGGGGTGTACAGGCCTGGTGAAGGTCGGTGTGCAGAGGGGAGGGGGCTGAAAATGGCGTGCGCCCAGCTTTTAAGGGCTACCTAGCGTATGTACACAAGGGGATGACGTGGTTACATCATACGTACGCAGATGACGGAACTCACACATGCATGCAAGGACTCACGCAGCTGTGTCATACATAGGTGATGCAACCATGCCGCACATGGGCCATGCCTGAGGGCTTGTCCGCACATGCATGGCCCTGCAACCCGGAAGTGTCAACCATATTGTGGCTGAATCATAACATTCCACTCTTCTGTTTATTATAAAAATTTAGGGAGTTTGGGGTCTTTAATGGGTGGAAATGGGCTTCATAAGGTCTCTCTTGACTGCTTCCTGCTGATTTTGTGGGCCTCGGGAGAGTTGAGATGCTTGACCACGTCCTGGGGTGACTGATTACTTTTGTGTTTTTTTTTTTTTCTGGGCTCTGTAGAACTGGCTGGCTGGCAGCTTGGACCTTACAAGGTGCTGGAAAGGCAGAAAACTATGTCTGGAAAAAATTTTACATCCTGGTGATTAAAGGAGGAGAGTCCCAAGATGGAAGATAGAGGGGTTTGGGGGGTGGAGAAAGGAATTTCCCAGGGGTTCCCGAGACCAGGAATGATAAGGGAAGAATTAAATGATATCTATTCTGGGCGAGTCTGGTCCACTTAAATAGGTTCAATTGGCTCCCTGGAGCTTATGGGAAAATGTTTGAAAAGAAATAAATTTTAGACATATTAAAAACTTATGATTACAATGGTATAGTGTTGGAATGGAAGACGGTGGGGAGGTGGGAGGAAAAGAAGGGGAAATTATTAGAAAGGGGAATTATTAGACCCCTCAATGTTTTACCTGAAGCAAATCTTAAGGCGCTTGTTCTCTTTAGCATCATGGTATCACCTTAACATCCAGGAGACACTGCTGCAGTCAGTAATAAACCTGTTATGTTAAAGCCAGTTTTGTGAGTTTTTGGAATCTGGGGCTGTGAATGTCCCCAAACTCATTATTGGTTCTTACCACCTGGGCTTTTGGCAATTCTTGTACCTCTGGCTCTAGGTTTAATGGTGGTCCCTGTAATAATAGCTGAGTAGGAGTAGTTAACTGGAAATTTAAGCATGACATTGGCGATATAGAGAAGTTGGTAAAACAGGTAGGAGAAAGAGGAAGAGGGAGAGTATATGGAGTTTTGGCATGGGAGGATTGAGTACGATGAGGAAACTTTTATTTTTCTGGAATTAGAGAAAAAGTGGCTGATCTTGGTGTCCTCTGGAACTTAAGGGAACAGGACCCTGCTTGAGTTACCATATACGAGGGGGTATCTTGAGCTGGAAGAGTAAAAGTTTTAAGGTGAGACAGGTGTATCCAATGAGAGGGAGTTCCATGAACTTGGCAGCTGTAGGAGTTACAAGAATTACTTTAAAGGGGCCCTGCCATTTAGGGGAAAAGGGTGAGGGGCGTTGGTCTGGGGGAGAGAATAGTACCTGATCTCCTATTTTAATCGGTGATGGGCATGACCTGGCACATGGTTGAGGTAATGAGTTGTTGGTAAGATCCCATAATAGGGAGCAAAGATGGGATAACAGCAGAGTAAGCAGGTGATCAGGAAGGGAAGAGGTTTTAGGTGAGAGGCCAGAGGTTAAAACTGGCTGCCCATACATGAGTTCAAAGGGCAAGACAGAAAGGGAGCTTTTGGGGAGAGCCCTAAGCCTAAGAAGGGCCAGAGGCAAAAGTTTTACCCAGTCAAGGTGAAGCTCCTGTGACATCTTAACAAGAACATTTTTAAAGAAATGGTTAGTTCATCCTACCTTCCCTGAAGACTGAGGATGGTATGGGATATGAAAATGCCAGGGAATGTTAAGAGCCTTAGATAAAGTTTGAAAAATCTGGGAGGTAAACTCTGGGTGGTTATCCAATTGAAGAAAGGTTTGGATTCCAAACCAAGGGATGATTTCTCAGGGAAGAACATCGGAAACTGTCCGGGCCCCCTTGTTAATGGTGGTAAACGCTTCAATCCATCCAGACATGGTGTTCACCAAAACCAGGAGATATTTAACTCATCTGACTGTGGGCATATGAGTAAAATCAAGCTTCCAGTCAGTTCCTGGAAGGGAGCCCCTTGCCTGGTGGGTGGAAAAGGGGAAGCTATGATATTTGGTCTTGGAATCTGACTTTTGGCAGATTTTACAAGAGGCAGTGATAGTTTTTAAGAACTCTAAGTCCTCAGGGGTATGTTGGAGGTGAGCCTTGAGAAAACAAAACAGAGCTTTGCTATTAGGATGAAAGAGCTGATACCTATATTTTCTGGGTGTCAGTGAGAATGTGGGCTGTACTGTATGAACCCCCTGAGGTGACAGAGGTAGGTTTGGGCTCTGGAATGCTGCTGTTCTAGCTGCTTGGTCTGCCTGGTTATTTCCTCTGGAAATAATGGAACTGATGAGACCAACAGTGAATAATTCCTATAGCTTTGGGGAGATGGGAGGCTTTTAACATGTCCATAATGTAACCTGAGTTAGTTATGGATCCTACTTTTGTCGTAAGAAGCCCATGCTCCTTGTGGGACAGGAGGATATGAAAGGCATAAATGGAAGGCATGGGTAAGGACTATTAATTCAGCCTGCTGGTATGGGCAGGGAGTGCCTATGCCTCCACCACCCCAGTATCTGACACTATGGCATAGCTTGCTCTATAGGTCCCTTCACATAAAAAGGAGCTGCCATCTGTGTACCAGGTATAAGTGGCCTGGGACAGTTTGCCCTCCTGTATATGTGAGGGGTGGGGCAGTAGATCCTCTAAGGTTTCTATGCAGAAATGAGATGGAGAATAATTAATGTTAGGTTGAGGTAGGAGATTTGAGATATTAAGGGGTGGGCAGGATTGGAAAGTGAGTATGGCATCTTCGACTAGTGCCACTTGGAGGGAAAAAAAAACAAGGGAAGGAGGTAAGGTGTGTAAGCCTTTGAAAGTTAAGAGATGGGACAGGTTGTGGTGGGAGAAGACAGGGTGACTCAAAGGTTTGTTTCTTTGACTCATGAATAAGAAGCTCAGCGGCCACTAAAGCACATATGCAGGGTGCCCAGCCCTGAGTGGTGAGGTCCAGCTTCTTTGACAGGTATGCTACAGGGGCAAAGGAAGGTCCCAGCTGATGTCCTAGTATTCCAAGGGCATATCCCTCTTCTCTGTTATATAGAGGGAGAAAGGACGAGTTAAATCTAGGAGATGAAGATCTGGGGCCTGGATAAGGGCTTGCTGGAGTCCTGGAAGGGTTTAGTAATGGAATGGAGAAGAAGCTCATGCAGGAGAGCCAAGAGCTTCCTCCTATAAGGGTTGGGCAAGGAGAGAAAAAGAGGGGACCCAGGAATGCAGGAAGCCAGCTATTCCTAGGAACGATAAAACCTCTTGTAGAAGGAGCTGCAAGGAACTGAATTAGCCTTTTCTGTCTAGGGTAATAATTTTTTGGGTTGGGGTAATAGTTAATCCTAAATCAGACCTTAGAAGATGAGACTCCATAGCCCTTTTTGGACAGGAAATTTTAAAAAGTGGAGGTATCAGTTTTGCTGATCTCCAAGGATTGACTGCAAAGTAAAATATCATCTGCACACTGTATGAGTTTAGACTTAGGGAGAGACAGTGAGAGTAGATCAGAAGATAAAGCCTGACCAAACAGGTGTGGGCTGTCCCGGAATCCCTGGGGAAGGATGGTCCAGGTGAGCTTTGTGGAGAGGTGAGTGTCAGGGTCAGTCCAGGTGAAGGCAAAGATGTTTTGAGATTGAAAGCTAAGAGGAATAGAGAAAAAAGCATCCTTAAGATCTAAAACTGAGAAGTGGGAAGTTCCTGGGGGGATAGTGTAAAGAAGTATGTAAGGATTAGGCACTACAGGATGAAGAGGGACTACTATGGAGTTAATGAGCTGGAGGTCTTGAACCAGGTGATAGGTTCCATTAGGTATTTTAACAACAAGTATAGGGGCGTTAAAGGGAGAAGAGGTGGGGCAAAGTAGCTTTTTTCTTAGAAGGTCAGAGATAATGGGCTTAAGTCCCCTAAGGCTCTGGAGAGAGAGGGGGTACTGAGCTTGGGTAATGTACTTAGTAGTATCTTGTAATTGGATAACAATGGGGGAATGGTATTTAGCAATGGAGGATCAGTCTGAGAGGCTGGTAAAGGAAAAGGCACATTGGAGCTGGGAGGTTGGGAGGCTAGAAGGAGTAGGAGGGGAGCTGTTGGTGAGTCTGGGGTAAGGTGAGTGGAAGGAGAAAACAAAATGGAAGCTCCTACTTTTGCTAAAAAATCTCTTCCCCCAGGGGCTGGAGAGATGGCTCAGAGGTTAAGAGCACTGTCTGTTCTTCCAGAGGTCCTGAGTTCAATTCCCTGCAACTACATAGTGGCTCACAACCATCTGTAATGAGATCTGATGCCCTTTTCTGGCATGGAGATGTACCTGCACAAGGAACATTGTATACATAATAAGTAAATTAAAAAAACTTTTCTTCCCATAAGAGGTACTGGAAAGGTTGGCATGACTAAAAATGAATGAGTGAGATAAATATTCCAAAAACACAGTGAAGTGGTGGGGTCTGCTGAGGTAGATAAGGCTGTCTCCTTACCCCAACAATAGGAAAACTAGAAGGAGAGGTAGGCCCCCAGAATCCCCTCAGTACCGAGTATGTGGCTCCAGTGTCCAAGAGAAAGGAGATGGGCTGTCCTGGTACCATGATGCTTACCCATGGTTCCCTGTTACAGATGATGGTTGTGGTCGGGTAAAAGGGGCCCAGGCAGCCTCACTTGTTCATGGCCAGACCTAGAAGGTCAACTTGGGAATTTTCTGGGTTTAATGTCTCCATGCCATTATGCATGAGGACAATCGACTGCCCAATGTTCTTCCCTATGGCATCTTGGACAAGGTCTCGTGGGACCAAGATGAGGATTAGGGCATGCTCAGCCACAGTGACCAGTTCTACCACATTTGAAACATGGGCCTAGCAGTTCTTGAGCCCTGGGCAAGGGAGCAGCACAGATTGGGCAGTCTGTTGCCTCGGCTGATTAGACGGCCCTGGCTAGCATGTGACAGTTGTTGTTGTGGGCTTTGTCATTCCTCACATGGTACACCTTAAAAGCCAACTCTAAGACTTCTGCCTTTGGGGTCAAGGGACCTTTCTCCAAACATCTAAATTTAGCCTTAATGTCAGGGTAGCACTGAGAAAAAAAGAGTCACGAGTAATTGTCTGTCTTCCGTGGTTTCTGGATCTAAGTTAGTATATTGTAGCAGGGCTTTAGTGAGGCATTCCAAAAATGCAGATGGATTTTCCTTCATATCTTGAATAGTTTATTGACTTGTGGGCAGTTTTACAGAAAGTCCTGCCAGAAGGCAAGTAAAAAACCGATTCCTAGCAAAAATTCCACCTGGGGTGTTATAATCCCAGTGCGGTTCCTGCTCAGGGGACTGCCTCTGCCCCTGGGGGATGTGTTTGCATGTCATCTGGCCTGCTCCCAAACTTGCCTATGCTCTTCAGGAAGTAGGTTATTAGATAGGATCATATGGATATCATGAAAGGTGAGATTATAAAACTGGAAAATATATAGGGATTGCTTAATGAAAGAGGTAGAGCTTAGATAGTAAAAGCAAACTCCTTCCATTTGCCTGTGCACTGACAGTAGTTAGAAAGATCCTGTAGAATACTGGGATCAGAGGTGCCATTAGGCAGCCACTTTAAATTGTTATCTAAATTGCAACAAGGCCATTTTTTGAACAAAGATGGACAAGTATGGGAATCTGTAAGTAGGGCATTACAGCCTGGGGTTTTAGAGCCTCTAAAAGGCATCCCAGGGGAGAGGATGGAGTGATGGTCTTAGATGGCTTGCTACCCATAGCTGAAACCGTGAAACCAGCAATACCACAAGGCTTATGGGGGACATCTCCCAAAAGGCAGCAAACACCGCAGGGCTTGTAGATGAGCATCCTCTATCTGCAGATGGGGTGTTAAAGTGACTGGGAAGCCAGAGAGGCTAGAGGCCGTTTCGAGTGGTCTCTCATGGCAGGGTCCACTGACAAGTGTTCCAAAGAAAATAAAAGAAAAAGAAAAAGAAAACTCTGAGGTGGGCAGGCAACCCTGGTTGTCCAATTACATTTTTAGCTAAGGAAAGCAATCCAAAGATGAATGTCAGCTGAGGGCTCAACCATCACTATGGAGGCCATGGTTGGGAGCTGTCCCCTCATTTCTAGGAACACCAGAAGATTGCTGGGAGCTCAACAGTCAATTCCTCTGGTTCAGAGAAACAGTTAAGCTGACCAGAATGGGGAAACTCACCAACTGAAACCAGTGGTGTGCAAAGAGGTCACACTCAGACAGATGGGACACGTGGTTGTGAGAGGGGAGGAAGATCCTCCTGAATCTCATGGCACCAATGAAATTACCTGGTGTGAGTGAGAAGGAAACACAGAACATGCAACAAACCCACTTAGGAGTTTATTGTGGGGGGTGTACAAGTCTGGGGAAGTCAATGTGCAGAGAGAAAGAGGGCTGAAGATGGTGTGTCCTGTAGTAGGAGGGGTGCACCATGTTCTGCCGCCCAGCTAGCTTAACCCCCGAAATAATCAAACAGAAATTGTATTAATTAAATTACTGCCTAGCCCATTATCTCTAGCCTCTTATTGACTAACTCTCACATCTTGATTTAACCTATTTCTAATAATCTGTATCGCCACTTGACCGTGGCTTACTAGCATGAGTCTAACAAGCGTCCGTCTCGGGCAGGAGAACCATGGCGTCTGCCTGTCTCTGCTTTCTTCCTCCCAGAATTCTGTTCTGTCTTTTCCGCTTACCTGAGTTCCACCCTATCAACTAGGCCAAGGCAGTTTCTTTAATAACCAATGAAAGCAACACATACAGAAGGACCTCCTACACCACGTCCAGCTTTTAAGGGGGTTGCACATGCACACGGGGATGACTTGGTTATGTCATATGCAGATGATGGAGCTCACGCATGCACACAAGGACTCACATAGCTGCATCATATGTAGATGATGCAACCATGCCTCCAATGGATCACGCCTGAGGGTTTGTCCACACATGCATGGCCCTGGAACCCGGAAGTATCAGCTGTATTGTGGCTGAATCATAACTCTCGGGCTATGTAGAGAGACCCTGTCTCAAAAAAACAAACAAACAAAACAGCCCTGTTAATTGCTCATCAGTAATCCCACCAAAGGAGAGTAAAGCCCATTATCCAAATTTCTTTCTTTCTTTTCTTGGGTATAAGTGTTCTATCTGCATATATGCCTACATGCCAGAAGATGCTACCAGATCCTATTATATATGGTTGTGAACCACCATGTGGTTGCTTGGGAATTGAACTCAGGACCTCTGGAAGAACAGACAGTGCTCTTATCCGCTGAGCCATCTCTCCAGCCTAGCCAAATTCTTTTGTTCAAATTAAGTAAGCTTTATTTTCTGTTATACCAGGCTATCTCCCTAAAGCAGGGTTTGAGGAAATAGCATCAAACACAGGAGACAGTGGAATTTATATAACTTAAAAAAACTGTAAGACAAGGGGATTTCTAAGGGTTAGGGGATTTTTTTTGTTATGTAGAAACTAAGCAAACCATCTTATCAGGGTGGAGGTCAGGGTATGGGTTGTGGAACTTGTCAAATTCCAGTAAATGGGTCAAGACTTGGTCAAACCCAAGTTTTACAGAAAACAGGAATGAATTTATGTTGACTTTGTAATAAGATGCTTTTAATCTTGTTTGTTTGGGTTTTGTTTGTTTGTTTGTTTTTTTTAATTTTGAGACGGGTTTCTCTGTAGCTTTTGTGCCTGTCCTGGAACTAGCTTTTGTAGACCAAGCTGGTCTCAAACTCAGAGGTCCACCTGCCTCTGCCTCCAGAGTCCTGGGATTAAAGGCATGCATCACCACTGCCCGGCAAAATACTTTTAATCGTAAAATGGAGGCAGGTGGTTCATTGCTCACATGAACCCAAGACCCTCCCAGTCAGTCATATCAAACTGTTCTAACCAGCTGGGCAGTGGTGGCGCACGCCTTTAATCCCAGCACTCGGGAGGCAGAAGCAGGCAGATCTCTGTGAGTTCGAGACCAGCCTGGTCTACAAGAGCTAGCTCCAGGACAGGCTCTAAAGCTGCAGAGATACCCTGTCTTGAAAAACCAAAAAAAAAAAAAAAAAAAAAAAAAAAAAAAAAGAAAAGAAAAAAAATCAAACTGTTCCAACCTCAGAGGATCTCTGTGGTTTCTGAAGCCAAGGATCTTTTGTTTTCATCAGAAGTCATAACCTTGCCCCAGCTCATCCAGACAGGGTCCCTCCATTATGTAGCTCTAGGTGCCATGTGCTTCCATATGTAAACCAAGCTGGCTTTAAACTCACAGATCCACCTGCCTCAGTCTCCAAGGTGCTGGGATTAAAAGTGTGCACCACCATGCCAGGCCCACTTGTATGTTTTAAATAACAATATAGAGAGCTCTGGGGGACCCACTGTTGCACACCAACTTACCCTGTCATTTCTCCACCACCACAGCCATCATTCCCATAGATACCATTACACTTCCTCCTGCTGACTCTGTTAATTCTTCAATCTCCGTATTCAGTTTCTACGTCGTGCATTCCATTGCTTCTCGCCTTTGCTAGCATTTGAAGAAACAGTGCTAACCATGAGCTCTTCAAGGGAACTGCTGAAGCTGACCCATTTCACAGTGACCACGGCTTCCAGAGTAGGACAGTTTGTTCTGAGCCCCAGGAATATGGTTTCGTGGTAAATCTGTCATCTACTGAAGCCATATTTGTAAATGAAATATTAGTGGACCTTTGCTCCATTGTGTTCTGTTGATCCATTTGTTAGTTGGTTGGTTTTTCGAGACAGCGTTTCTCTGTAGCTTTGGGGCCTGTCCTCGAACTTGCTCTGTAGGTCTAGAACTCAGAGATTCGCCTGCCTCTGCCTCCCGAGTTCTGGGATTAAAGGTGTGCATCACCAGCACCACCCAGATTATTTTTTCTTTTTGTTTTTCAAGACAGGGTTCTCCATTGTATTCTTTACAGGGTGGCCTGCAGAAAGACTTTGTGTGTATGTTTTGGTTGGAGCTGCACCGCTAAGAGGCTGCTGAAAAGCCTGTGAGTGTAGACAGCCTTCTCGAAGGATCAACGGTCAGTGCCAACCACCACACTGGGGTTCAGAGGACTCGGATATTTCTGCACTGCTGTTGTTAACTGTTTCCCGTGTAAGGTCAAAGACTGGCCCCAAAGCTCAGACCTTAACCTCTGCTGGCCCCCTGTCCAGGGTGCTGAAGGTGTCTGGGGAAGAAGAGGCACCAAACTTCACCTGTCCTGCCTGGTCCCACATATTTTAGTGGCATATGTTTCTTCTTAGGCTTCTTGTTATATGACTGCCACTTGGAAGGGTTTTGACTCGAGGGGGTGGAAAGTTGGCAGAGGGGCACTTTGATTTCCTTATTGGCTGGTTTTATAAAGGTTTCCTTGTTGTTTGAAATTTCCATGTATCTGAGACTCCCTTAGACCTCTTTTTACCACCCCCAACATAATATTTTTATTGACTATTTGGGAATTGTAATGGTCTGTCCTGGCCTTTTAAGAGACAAGCCCCATCCACTCCCTCCCCCGTCCACCACTGAGGCAGGCAGATTTTTTCCTTTTGCTTCCTTCCTATCTCTCTCCCAAAGAGGCAGCTTCTGCCTCTCTCCCTTCTCTCCACTTCTCCCCTACTCCCACTCTGTTTCTCTCTCTGCTCTTTTCCCTTCTCCCCTTCCCCCTTTTCTCTCCATAACCCACTAAATAAATATCCAACCTCACTCTGCATGGCGTGCCTATTTGTCTCCGTCTCTCACCTACCCCATGGCTCCCTGTCTGGGATTCACTGGCGCTCATGGCAGGCCGTGGTCTAGGGACCAGTGCCTTTCCCTGATCAGGGACCTGCGGTGTGGTCTTCTGGCCTGCTGCCCACTGCCACCACTCAGGTACTCAGGGCCCTGCAGCGTTTCTACTGCTGTGCCCCTCTGGAAACCTGCAGCATTTTACTTAAACCATAACAGGAATTTCACACAATACACCCCAACCTGATCTCACTTGCTTCCAGTTCCTCCCAGGTCCACTCTTCCACCCTTAAGAAGAAAAAAATTACAAAGTCCAGTTTGTGTTGCCCATACACTCATTGGAGCATGGCCAAACTCCCAGTAGCCAGCCCCTTATAACTGAGTAGCCCTCCAGTCCCCTACTCCTCCCGCCAGAAGCCATCAACTGTGAAGAGCTATATTTCTGCATACCTATCACAGTTTCTGGTTCTTTTGTTTGTTTGTTTGGTTTTGGTTTCTCAAGACAGGATTTCTACCTCCTGAGCGCTGGAATTAAACTGGAATTAAAGACAAACGCCACCACTGCCCAGCCTCCCTAACACAGTTTTGTTTTGTTTTTGTTTGGCTTTCTCGAGACAAGGCTTCATCTGTAGTTTAGGAGCCTGTCCTGGAACTAGCTCTTGTAGACCAGGCTGGCCTTGAACTCACAGAGATCCACCTGCCTCTGCCTCCTGAGTGCTGGGATTAAAGGCGTGCGCCACCACTGCCCAGCCCTATCACAGTTATTAAGTACTGTCTTCAATGCTTCTCATCCTCCTGCCTGTGGGCTGAATTGAGCGTCAGCATAATAGGAGGCTGAAGTGGCCAAGTTAACGCAAAAAACAAAAAAAAAAAAGGCGCAGTTGGCACCAAACACATAACAGCTACGCCAAAGGAGTGACAGAAAAAAGGAGCAAAACTCAAAACAGGTGACGTAGAAAAGCCCATGAAGAATACTCCCAGCCAAGATGGTGCTGAAGGGGAGCAAGTGGGGGAGGAGATGTGACTTATTCACAGGAAGATGACTGGAGTTAGAGATGGGGTACCTGATGCCCGCGTGTTCCCCATTAGGGACTATAGGAGACTCGTGCAGCTGTGAGTGCTGACGTGATTGGTTAATTTCCCTTCTGCTTCTTCTGGGATTCGTGGGATTTTTCTTTATAAATTGCACGTTGTAAGGAAATAAACGAGTTCCTGCTTGACTCGACTCCCTGCTACATCTGATTGTCTCCGGGACCCTGGGGGCTGGGTGGCAAACAGGGCGGGGGAGGGGGCGGGGGGGCACTTCTCAGCGAGAGCCAGTCAGGAGCGGCTGGTTCAATTCCGGGGTGGGGTCTACAGAGGTACCCCGCACCTGCCTCCACCTCCTAAAGTGCTGGGATGTCACGCTTGAACCCCCACACTTGGTGTGCCATCCAGTACTTTTATGCAAACACCACAAAGTTCACGTCTTCATCTGTAGGCTGCAGTTTGTTCTGGCTCTTACAACCCACGGTACTGGGAGGGAAACACGCACTTGTCTAAGGCTTGGCAGCCTGCAGAATGCCCAGTGTCAGGCCAGTGGGGGTGGGAAGGACTTTGGCACAACTTGGAAAGCATTGTTCTCGGGACTTTTCCAGCAGGCAAGCTTTCCAGGTTATGGTATACCCGAATCCGCATGTACCAGAGCTTCGGCACTGCCTAGGAACCCTGCCAAAATATAGACTGAGTGGGCGCTGGTAGGTCTGTTTTAAAACGGTTAGTCACGCTATTCCATTGCTTCGCGAAGTTTAGTTCTGGCTGGGGGTGTGGCTCAGCTGTAGAGTGCTTGCCTGGCCTGCGTCCCCTCCCCAGCTGTGTAAACCAGCTGTGGCAATGTAACCTCTAAACCGAGCCCTGAGGAGGACATGCAGAAATAGGAAGTCCTCATCCTCTGAACAAGGAGTTCAAAGCTAACATAAAACCCTGCCTAAAAACAAAAACAAAACCAAACAAAACAAAAATTCTGGCCTTGCTGGCTCACACCTTAAAGACCAGCACACGATAAACAAATGTGTGATCTCTGTCTGATCAGCCTGATCTGCCTTGGCAGTTGCAGGCCAGACAAGACGAAAATCCTGTCTTAAGAAGCAGTGGCAGCTGGGTGGGGGTGGTGCATGTCTTCAATCCCAGCACTAAGGAGGTGGAGGCGGGTGGATCTCTGTGTGTTTGAGGCCAGCCTGGTCTCCAGAGTTCCAGGCTCCAAAAAGCTGTACAGAGAAACCCTGTCTCAACAACAACAACAACAAAAGTGGTGGCAACGTGGTGGGGTGGTGGCACACGCCATTAATCCCAGTACTCGAGGCAGAGGCAGGAGGATCTCTGTGAGTTTGAGGCTAACTTAGTCTGTGGAGCAAGTTCCAGGACAGGCTACAAAGCTACACAAAGAAACTTTGTCACAAAACAACACAAGCAGAAATGGTGGCACAGAGAGCAAGTTCCAGCCTTGGGCATGTTGAAAAAAATCCTGTCTCGACACCAACTGTCCATGTTCCAGCCATTCTTCAGTGTTGGGGTGTGCACGTGTGCTGCGGTTATTTGATTTTCGGTTTTTTGAAATGTGCTCTCTTAATTTTTTAAACTCAACAAGTATGGAAGGCTGTCCTTGAACCCTTGATTTTTTTCTGCTACCACCTCCCAAATTCTGGGATTGCAGGTGGGATTGGACTCCATGTTTCTGGGTTTTGGGGGGGGAGGAAGAGAGAGAGAGAGCTCCTTTTGTTTCATTTTGACTTTGTGTGTGTGTATTATTGGTTTGTTTGTTTGTTTGTTTTGGTTTTCTTTTCACAAGGTTTCTCTGTGTAACAGCCCTGACTGTCCTGGAACTTACTTTGTAGACCAGGCTGAACTCGAACTCAGAGAGATCTGCCTGTTGTTTGCCACCCCCAAGTTTTGTGTTTTTATTTTTGTTTTTTGCTTTTGAAGAGAGAGAAAGAACATGAAGTTGGGTGGGTAGAGAAGTGGATGGAACCTGGAAGGAGTTGGGGGAGGAGGAAATATGATTAAAATATATCTATTAATTGTATGAAAAAAAGTCAGGTGTGGTGTTCTACATCCTCGATCTCAGCACTCAGGAGGTAGAGGCAGCTGCATCTCTATGCGTTCCAGGACAACCAGGGATATATCATGAAGTCATGTCTTAATTTAAAAGTGGGGGGAGGAGGAGCTGGAGAGTTGGCTCAGTGGTTAAGAACACTAGCTGCTCTTCCAGAGGTCCCAAGTTCAATTCCCAGCAACCACATGGTGGTTCACAACCATCTATAACGAGATCTGATGCCCTTCTCTTGCCTGTAGGCATACATGCAGGCAGAATACTGTATACATAATAAATAAATGAAAACATAATAAATAAATAAATAAATAAATAAATAAAGATAGATTTATTCTGAATCGTGGTTTCAGAGATTCAAGTCTATGGTCACTGGTGCCATTGCTCAATAGTCTTATGACAGGCAGAAACATCACTTTAGAAGATCATAAGGGGAAAGTTGGTCATCTTTTGGGGACCCAAGAAGCAAAGATCATGAACGAGAGAGGAACCAGGACAAGGGGCCCAGAGTACCCTACTTCATCGACCTAGACCCCACCCCTAGCTTGTACTGTCTACCAATGATGCCATCAGATTCTGAGTACTTCAACAGATTAACACATCGATTGAGCCGGTCCTCCATCATCCAATCACTTCCTTAAGGCTTACCTCTCAACACTGCACTGGCGACAAACACATTCATTTTGGAGTGTGTTATCCAAACCACAGAACCAACCTATTTATTCATTTAGATAAATGCCATGCTCATTTGTCTTTCAGACACAAGGCGGGTTTTATGCGGATATAGTCAGCACATGTTACACGCCATTTTGTTGGTGGCGGTTGCGTGTCATTCCTGGCCACCCAGATCCAAAATAGTCACACAGAAACTGTATTATTACAACACCGCTCAGCCTATTAGCTTATGCACATTTCTAGCTAGCTCTTATATCTTTTTTTTTTTTTTTTTTTTTTTTTTTTTTTGGTTTTTCGAGACAGGGTTTCTCTGTAGCTTTTTTAGAGCCTGTCCTGGAACTAGCTCTTGTAGACCAGGCTGGCCTCGAACTCAGAGATCCGCCTGCCTCTGCCTCCCGAGTGCTGGGATTAAAGGCGTGCGCCACCACCGCCCGGCTAGCTCTTATATCTTAAATTAGCCCATTTCTCTTCATCTATGTATATCCATGTGGTTGTGGCCTCCGGTAAGGTTTTGTCAGGCGTCCAGTGTCTGTCTCCTGGAGCGGCTACCTGGCATCTCTCCTTGACTCCGCCTACTCTCTCTCTATCTTTTTTTAGCTTGGCTATATTTTGTTAAGCCACTGGCCAAAAGTAGCTTTTTTTTGTTAACCAATAAAAGCAACACATATACAGAAGGACTTCCCATACCAGAGAACTACGCTCTAAGAACCCTGAGTAATACACAAACAAGCTCATGTGTGCATGCAGGTACATGCGCAGATGTGTGCATGTGGGCAAAGGCCAGAGATCAACATCAGTTGCCTAACATCTTTTTTGAGACACGGTCTCTCACTGAACTTGAAGCATGCTGATTGGCTACACTTTCTACCTGAGAGTTCCAGGATTCCATCTCTAATCCCTCAGTGTTGGGCTTAGACAGGGATCCACTCAGCCTGGCTCTCACATAGGTACTGGAGACCTGAACTCTGGTTCTTACATCTGCACAGCCAGCCTTACACCAACTAACCCACCTCACTAGCTTCCTCTACTTTTTTCTAACGTGTCCAAAGTCTGTTATTTATTAGCAGAGGTGTTCTGCAGTAGATGCCTCCGTTTATTCTTCTGTCAGCCTGGTGACATGTTCTCTCTGTCGCCTGTATCCTCACCTTCCAAAACAGATCGCTTTCATTCCACCATCATTGGGTTTTCCGTGCAGCACAGGTCAGTCGAAGGAAGAGGGTCTCTCCAGAACGTCGTTTAGAATCTCTGGCAGCAGGGAGGAACAGTTTGTACAAACTGAACCTTCAACTTCTGTGCAAAAATACACTTAACTGATCGTTACACAAGAGTTGCTAAGTGAAGTGTTAATCTAATTAATCTTTACCAATTAGAAATCGGGAGTCAAATATTAGGGTAAGAACCTGAAAGATCAGAAAATAGCAGCGGCCAGTGCCTTCCTACCTCGTCATCTCCTCCATCTGAAAGAGCCAAGATCCTCTCTCAGCCCTGCCTTACTACCACCTGTCTCCTTTCTCTACAGTTCTGCAAACCTCTGTGGTCAGCTAACAGCTAGCTCTGCCCTGGGCCTCCAGGCAAGCTTTGTCAGAACGCAATCAAAATCTCACACAACACCTGTTTTGTGGGTAAAACTAGTCCCTCATACCAAAGCCCCTGATCTAACCTATGTGTTTTCTGAAGGAGACCACCACACTTCTGCCAGTTTAGTCCCTTACTGTGCACTGTGTGCCGTGCCCAAAACGTCCAGGTGTTCCAGGTGTGCCAGGACTTCCTTGTGACCAAAGTCATGCAGTCTGTAAAACCCCTTAAGAAAAACACTCTGGGGGCTGGAGAGATGCCTCAGTGGTGAAAGAGCACTGGCTGCTCTTCCAGAGGACCTGAGTTCAATTCCCAGCACCCACATGGCAGCTCACAACTATCTGTAACTCCAGTTCCAGGGGATCTGACACCATCACACCAATGAATATAAAATAAAGTGAAATAGATTATTTAAAAAAGAACACTATAGATAACAAAAAAAAAAAAAAACCAATCATTAGCCGGGTGGTGGTGACACAGGCCTTTAATCCCAGCACTCAGGAGGCAGAGACGGGTGACTCTATGAGTTCAAGACCAAAGCTGCCAAGAAACCCTGTCTCAAAAACAATCATTGTTTTCCACAATGATTTCTTTTTTCTTTCTTTCTTTTTTGTTGTTGTTTTTTCGAGACAGGGTTTCTCTAGCTTTGGAGCCTGTCCTGGAACTAGCTCTTATAGACCAGGCTGGCCTTGAACTCAAAAGATCCGCCTGCCTCTGCCTCTCGAGTGCTAGGATTAAAGGCATGTGCTACCACCACCTGGCTTTCCACAATGATTTCTTCAAGGTCTAAGTCCTTCTAGAAAGCAACTATTCATCCTGATATTTACCCTAGATAGAATGAAGACAGCCATTTCATTCTAACATTTACCCTAGATCCAGCGACTCTGCTAGATTCCCCCAACACACCTTGTGGAAATCATTTGAAGGGCCGTGGGAAGTCTCTCCATTCCTTGAAGTGCGTCTCCACGGGCCAGATCTCCTCTGTACAGATACTGTCGTATTTACTACAAGAATCCAGCCAGAGAGATCTGGTAAGGCAATTCACTTCTTACTGAGCTTGTGATGGTCACCCTTGGTAATTACACTATTGACTTCAGGTTAGGGCACCTCCAGGCCATGCGTGCAGACATCATTGTCGTTGTCCTGGGTCCATTACTCCTCCCCCAGCAAGTGGAGCATCACAAAGGGGCCATTGAAGATCCAGCAAAGATGAGGAACTTGCAACTAGAATACCTCTGGCTCTGATGACAGAAACTGACTGAGTTCTACAGGTTCCTCTGAGAAATAAGCAGAGGGTGGTTCCTTATTTCATACTAAATAGTGAAGAAGGAGATAGTGAGGCCAGCCTGGTCTACAGAACAAGTTTGAAGCCAGCCCAATCTATAGAGCAAGTTCCAGGACAGCCAGTGCTACACAGAGTAACTATTTTGATAAGTAAATAAATAAATAATGAAAATGAGAAAAGAAGCAGCTAGACACCTCTGCTCTCAGAAACTACTGGACACTACTCAGTGCCCCTCTGCCAGCACCGGCACCAGCCAGCTGACAGAGCAGTCCTGCCTGGAACCGACACACAGCCAGCGCCTGTCTGTTTATGGTTTGTTTCTCAGATACACAACAGCACTTTTCCCAATGATATTTCTGGGAAGATAACTCCAAATTACCATGTCCTAAATCCAATTTATATAAATTTATTAAACATAACATTTTAAAGACAATAAACCATAAAATAATAGCAGCCAGGAACAGAGAGTCGGTGGGGAGGCCAGAAATGCTAACTCCATTCTTGCACCTTCTTGTTCGAAAGTCACAGAGAGGATGCACTCTGTCAGCTCGTTATGCTACTCATCACGAAGAAATAAACTTTCTACATGCACACACACACACACACAATAGATGATATACAGACAGATAGATAGATAGATAGATAGATAGATAGATAGATAGATAGATAAATAGATGATAGATAGATAGATAGATAGATAGATAGATACATACATACATACATAGATGTAATAAAAAGTTTTAATTAAAGGTGAGTGAATGCCACCATACCTGGCCCTTAGGTTTTAATTAATCAGGAAATAGTTTTTAGCCCCCACCAAATTGCAAGCCTCATCTGTGCTGTACCGGTGAGGCCTTCTTCCATCACGACCACATTTTCCTCAGGCGCCAGGCGGGCTTTCCTGGTCCATGACTAGAAAAAAAAATCACCCTGCAACAGCCCAGATCTAACAATGCCAAACTAGGCAAGTGTTGTGCTCCTGAGCCGTGAGGGGCCTTCCCACATATCTTCCACTAGCATAAGCACCCCTCACTGACCATCCGCCATTTTCCCATTCCCCCAAGCTTTGCTGATTTTGTCTTCCAGATTTTTCTGTTTTGGTCAGGTGTGTCATCATTCACCGCCATTCCCAAGGACCTTTTCTTTCTTGTCAATCTGCGTGTGGTTGCTATGGTTGCCTACGGTTTGAGTGCCCTCAAAACCTTCAAGTATGGTCCTCAATCTTTCTAATGTCTTGACCCTTTAATACAGTCCCTCATGTTGCGGTGACACACTATCAATTATTTAGTTGCTACTTTATAACTGTAATTTTGCTACAGTTATAGATTGTAATGTAAATATCTGGTGAGCCGGATGTCTAGATGAGCTGACTGTGAAGGGGACGCAACCCACAGGTTGAGAATCGCTGGTTTAGGGGTTGGCAGCACATACCAAGTTATCCCAGTCGCCAAGAGGTTGATGCTGGTGGATCACTTGAGACCAGTTTAAAGCCACGTGGGACAGCAGAATAGGGCGGGTCTCAAGCAAACAACAAATAACAGATTAAATACTACTGTAAGGTATTCTGTGGGCCAACAGATCTTGGTGTTTGGGGTGGGACCTTTGGAGATTGGTGGGATTAGATACGTCATCATTAAGGTGTGGCCTCTGTTTGGCGGCTTCTATAAATAGAGCTAAAGAACAGCCGGCATTGTGACAGTCCAGTCATACGCAGCTTCCTTACTCTCCAGAGATAAGGACGTTGTTTGCAAGCCTTCTGACCTTTGCCTTCCAGAATGGTGAGCTGAAACTATCTTTCTCTTTGTAATTCAGAGCTCGGCATACTGTGTCATTAGTAACAGTAACATAAGGTCCCATCTCGGAACTGGAGATGGGGTTTGGTAGGAAGAGTGCTTACCACTTACTTACCATATAGAAGGTTCTGTGCTCAATCTCCACTACTTAAAGAAAAAAAATCAGAAATTTTACTGACCGGTACACGGTGTGCTTAGCTTGTGAGAAGCTATTGGCTAAATCACCAGCACCAAATTTAAAAGGAAAGTCAAAGGGATTTCTCCTTGCCGGGCGGTGGTGGCACACGCCTTTAATCCCAGCACTCGGGAGGCAGAGGCAGGCGGATCTCTGAGTTCAAGGCCAGACTGGTCTACAAGAGCTAGATCCAGGACAGCCTCTAGAAACTAACAGGGAAACCCTGTCTCGAAAAATAAAAAAAAAAAGGGGGATTTCTCCTTTAATTAATTGTTGATTTATTTGACAGGGTCTCCCTATGTAAGTCCTGAATGTTTTTTGTTTGTTTGGTTGGTTGGTTTTGTTTTTTTGAGACAGGATTTTTCTGTAGCTTTGGAGCCTGTCCTGGAACTCACTCTGTAGACCAGGCTGGCCTCAAACTCACAGAGATCTGCCTTTCTCTGCCTCCTGAGTGCTGGGATTAAAGGCGTGCGCCACCATCTTTTGTACCAGCACCGCCTGGCGCCCTGGATATAGTTTTGAACTCTATACTAAACTGATCCAAAACTCACCAAATCCTCTGCCTGGGGCAGGGGATACTGGGATTAAGGTGTGCACCATTACAGCCAGCTAGGGTGGTGTTTTGTTTTTGCTTTGTTTTCTTAAATTAAAAGAAATATCTTCCTATTTGCGTGTTCACAGAAGCTAGCACAACTGTGGAGGTCAGAGGACAGTTTGGGAAGTGTCTTCTTTTCACCCCGCTTGGCCTTGGGGACTGAACTCAGGTCCCCAGTCTTGTGAGACAATCTGTTTTATTCACTGAGTCACTTGCGGGCTCTGTCTTTTGTTTTCCTTTTTATTTTTTAGGGTTGTTTTGGAGATAGGCCCTCACTGTGTAGCCCTGACTGTCCTGAACTCACTATATATATATATATATATATATATATATATATATATATATATATATATATATCATCAGATCTGCCTCTGTCTTTCAAGCGCTGAGATTAACGGTGTGCGCTGCCACCGCCTGGCTCAAATCCGCATCTGAGCCGCCCACTTCCTGATAACTCCCTTTGCGTGCAGGGTCTGGGATCCATTGTAAGTTTTCTGACGCCTTGATCAAAACTTAGGTGAGCACAGCTATGCAGATCTGCTAGTCCCGGACACTCTGTCAGTGTAGTTCTGTGGTGTAATTTGAAGTCAGACGCTGTGATGCCCCCAGCTGTGTTCCTTCTGCTTTTGGGGTCTTTCTGTATTCTCTTAAGAATTTAAAATTTGCTGGGTGCAGTGGCACATGCTTTTAATTCCCAGTACTCTAGGGGGCTAAACCTGGCTAATCTCTGTGAGTTCAAGGCCAACCTGGTCTACGGAGTGAGTTCGGAATCCAGTAAGTTTAGTAATTTCTCTTTAATGTTAGAGATGTTCTTTCTTAAAATGTTCTTTAAGATGTTTTTTTAAAAAATTTATGCCGGGCCTGTGGCACAGACCTTTAATCCCAGCACTTGAGAGGCAGAGATAAGTGGATCTCTGTGAGTTCGAGGCCAGTCTGGTCTACAAAGCAAGTTCCAGGACAGTCAGAACTACATGGAAAACCCCTGTCTCAAAAAACAGAAACAAAATTCATTGTGTGTGATTTTTGTTACTGTATTTCCTTTTTTTTTTTTTTTTGGTCTGTATGTTTGTGTACCACTTATGAGGGGGGGGTCAGAGCCCCAGGACTGGAGTTTCAGATGGTTGTGAGCTGCCATGTAGGTACTGGGAACTGAACCTAGCTTCTCTGGAAGAGCAGCCAGCGCTCTTAACTGCTGAGCCATGTCTCCAGATCTGTTCTAAGAAACAGAAAACTCATTTCTTCTAAGCGCTTTAAATATGTTTCATCAGTAACAATACATTTTTTTTTCTTTCAGGACTTTGCTTTGTTAAAACCTAGTCATTCTGAATATTTTTTTTCTTTAAATCTCTTAAGATTCAGAGCCTAGAGGATCTGATCTGAAAGCGTACTCACATCATGAACAAACGTCTGGCCATCAAGAAGATCACAAAATCGAATCGTTGCAGTAAGTAAAAAATTGAATCAAAAGTAAACACTAAGAAAAATTAAAACTAGTTGGGTAGTACCCGGGGCTGAACCCAGAATCCAGAACCCTGTTCTCCCACTAGCCAAACTGTAAATAGTTTCTTCTTCCTCTTCCTCCCCCTCCCCTCCCCTTCCCCTCCCCCTCCTCTAGAAGGGTATCACTACATAGACCTGTTTAAAGTCAGGTCTGATGATGCCTCCAGCTGCATCAAACCTCTTGCGTACAGGATTAGAAACAGGCATCTAACACATCCGGTTGCATCTTTTTCTTCTTTCCTTTGCCTTGGTTTTCTGTAACAAGGTCTCATGCAGCTGGTCTGTCCTGTCTCCTACGTCTTAAACTCTTAATCCTCCCTTCAGTCTCCACTTCTCAGTAAATAAAAGCATAGAATTTTAAACTGGGCTGGAAAGAGCACTTGAGGCTATTGTAGAGGACCCAGGTTTGATTCCCACATGGCGGCTCATAGCCTCGGTCACTCCAGTTTGAGCTCCTCAAATACCCTGTCTGGACGCCATGGACAACGTGCGTGTAAACTCAGAAAGGCGAGTAACACATTATGAGAGCAAAAGTTACATCTGAACTTTTCATCACTATGCCTAAGAGATCCATGAATCAAATGCCTCTGATCCGCAAGCCCCTTGCCCAAGGACAGACAGTTCCTGAAATGCCAAAGGCTATTGTTTCTGGGAGAATATGTCAGGATGTACCCTTGCCTCTGATTGGTTGTAGGCGGTAGTCAGGATGTATGCTTGCTCCTCATTGGACCTGAGAGGAAATGCTATGAATTGTGGGTTTTCCTTTTAAGCCTCTGCAAAAATGTGACTTGGGACCATATCCTGGGAACCTGGGTATGGACTGGCCAGAGCCCATTCACCTGGCCAGTATTCATTTAAAATTTGCTTCAAATTTGACTTTAAACTGTGGTAGTGTTCTTATTTTTTTTAAAGATTTATTTGTTATGTATACAATGTTCTGCCTGCATGTGTCCCTGCAGGATAGAAGTTGGCACCAGATTTTATTATAGGTGGTTGTGAGCCCTCTCCAGCCCCTGTGTTCTTATTCTTGACCAGTGAGATTAACACCAAAAAAATGAATAAATAGGGCTTTTTTTTTTAAAGATTTATTTATACCAGATCTCATTATAGGTGGTTGTGAGCCACCATGTGGTTGCTGGGAATTGAACTCAGGACCTCTGGAAGAGCAGTCAGTGCTCTTAACCGCTGAGCCATCTCTCCAGCCTGAATAAATAAAACTTTAAATGGAGAAAGGGAAATCCAGATAAATGATTTTGAAATCTATTTCTTTTGGGGTTGAGAATTTAGCTCTGTTGTAGAGTACTTCTCTAACAGCAGGCTCGAGGCCTTGAGTTCAACCTTCAGCACTGTGGGCATCAAGCTGCTGCCACACCTGTGATCCCAGCACTCAGAGATGGAGGCAAGAAGGGAAAACATTCAAACATTACCCAAAATGATGGCAATAATAATAATAAAGATTTGAAGCAGATTCTCTACATAGCCCAGGCTGTCCTGGAACCTGAAAGCCTTCTGCCTCAGCTTCCAGAGCACTGTAATTCCCCTCACATTGAAAACCAAATCGATTCTAACATGGAAGACGTACTCACAGCTTGTCTTTATCCTCCAGATCTCGTGAAGAGAAGCCAACCAATCACACACCTGCAACGGCACTGGGAACTACTCTGCAGAGGAATGAAAGAACCGAGGAAAACAAGACGGGACAGAGAAGAGAGAAAGAAGCTGCAAGTGAAACCAAAAAAACAGGCCCAGCAGGAAAACGAAGGCATGAGTCCCAAGAAGCGAGCCAGCAAGCCGCTCCTGGACACTCTGTGGGCAAAATTTAAATTAAGAAAAAGTCCCACAGTGCAAGACTATTTTTCACTGTCGTTTGAATTTAGCTTGACAGATAAGCAGGTACACACCCTCTCCCTTTTCCAATAGGTCACTCATGAGGTGCTCTTAATTGTCATTATTTAGTTGGTTGGTTGGTCTGGTTTTTTGAGACAGGGTTTCTCTATAGTTTTGCAGCCTGTCCTGGAACTCTGCTCTGTAGACCAGGTTGGCCTTGAACTCACAGAGATCCGCCTGCCTCTGCCTCAAGTGCTGGGATTAAAGGCGTGCATCGCCACCACCCAGCTGTTAAATTTTTATTCATCCATTTTATTAATGTAGGTATTTTATTATGAGTGTTCTGTCTGCATCAGATGCCACAATAAATGGTTCTGAGATGCCATATGGGTACTGGGAATTGAACTCAGGACCTCTGGACGGGCAGAAAGTGCTCTTAACTGCTGAGCTATCTTTTCAGCTCCCATGGGTTTAAGAATGAAAGAAATGTCCAGCCCACATCCTGATTCATGTCTTGGAGGTTCAGTTGGATAGTGACTGGATCCTAGGGCTTCTAACCTAATCAATTAAGCCCTCGAGACTCCTAAAGGAAGAGGGGTTGTGGGTCTGTGCCTTTTCATATTGCTTTCTCTGTCTACTGTCCACCACAAGGTGACCAGTCTTGTGGTCCATGTGTTCCCACTTTAATGATGGTAATGCTCATCCCAGGCCCCAGCTAATGGGAAGAGTGACCAGGGGTGGGACACTCTGAAACCAGGAGCCAACAGCTCTTTCTCTCCTTTCTCTAGCATGCTTTGCTTGGTTATAATATCACAGAAGTAGCTCACAGAGATTGTTCTCCTTTTTCCTCTGTTAATCTTGTTTTTCTCAGGTCAGCCATTGGTTTCGTGAAAAGAAGAAGAAATACAAGGAAGAGATGGCGAAGAAGAAGAACAGAAGAAACAACTGGAGTGAGGTGCTGCAGACTTGCTGTGCAGACCTGAAGGACGAGGACGTGGCCGACCTGAGGGACGAGGATGTGGCCGACTTGACGGATGAGGATGTGGCCGACCTGAGGGACGAGGACGTGGCTAACCTGAGGAACGAGGATGTGGCCGACCTGAGGGATGAGGACGTGGCAGTCCTGTGGGACGAGGATGTGGCCGACTTGACGGATGAGGATGTGGCAGTCCTGTGGGACGAGGACGTGTGTGACCTAAGGGACAAAGACGTGGCTCACCTGAGGGACGTGGACATGGCCAACCTGAGGGACGAGGATGTGGCCGACCTGAGGGATGAGGACGTGGCCGACCTGAGGGACGAGGACGAGGCTGACCTGAGGGACAAGGATGTGGCTGACCTGAGGGACAAGGATGTGGCTGACCTGAGGGACAAGGATGTGGCTGACCTGAGGGACAAGGATGTTTCTGACCTGAGGGACGAGGACGAGGCTGACCTGAGGGACGAGGACATGGCCGACCTGAGGGATGAGGACATGGCTGACCTGAGGGACGAGGACGTGGCCAACCTGAGGAACGAGGATGTGGCCAACCTGAGGGATGAGGACGTGGCAGTCCTGTGGGACGAGGATGTGGCCGACTTGACGGATGAGGATGTGGCAGTCCTGTGGGACGAGGACGTGTGTGACCTAAGGGACAAGGACGTGGCTCACCTGAGGGACGTGGACGTGGCCAACCTGAGGGATGAGGACGTGGCCAACCTGAGGGACGAGGACGAGGCTGACCTGAGGGACAAGAATATGGCTGACCTGAGGGACAAGGATGTGGCCGACCTGAGGGACGAGGATGTTTCTGACCTGAGGGACGAGGATGAGGCTGACCTGAGGGACGAGGACGAGGCTGACCTGAGGGACGAGGACGAGGCCAACCTGAGGGACGAGGACGTGGCCGACCTGAGGGATGAGGACGTGGCAGTCCTGTGGGACGAGGATGTGGCCGACTTGACGGATGAGGATGTGGCAGTCCTGTGGGACGAGGACGTGTGTGACCTAAGGGACAAGGATGTGGCTTACCTGAGGGATGTGGACGTGGCCAACCTGAGGAACGAGGACGTGGCCGACCTGAGGGACGAGGACGAGGCTGACCTGAGGGACAAGAATGTGGCTGACCTGAGGGACGAGGATGTGGCTGACCTGAGGGACGAGGATGTTTCTGACCTGAGGGATGAGGACGAGGCTGACCTGAGGGACGAGGACATGGCTAACCTGAGGGACGAGGACATGGCCGACCTGAGGGATGAGGACATGAATGACCTGAGGGACGAGGACATGAATGACCTGAGGGACGAGGACATGTCCGACCTGAGGGACGAGGACGTGGCCGACCTGAGGGACGAGGACGTGGCCGACCTGAGGGACGTGGACGTGGCCGACCTGAGGGACGTGGACGTGGCCGACCTGAGGGATGAGGACATGAATGACCTGGGGGACGAGGACGTGGCTGACCTGAGGGACGAGGACGTGGCCAACCTGAGGGACGAGGACGTGGCTGATCTGAGGGACGAGGATGAGGCTGACCTGAAGGACGAGGACATGAATGACCTGGAGGACAAGGACATGGCTGACCTGAGGGACGAGGACGTGGCCGACCTGAGTGATGACGTGGATGAAGGAATGAATTCATGACTGAGGTCATACAGACCAGTGAGCGTACTTGGAAATCATTAATTTACACAAAATAACATTTAGCTGAAGGGCCAGGCAATGGTGGCATGCGCCTTTAATCCCAGGTCTTGGAAGGCAGGGGCAGGCGGATCTCTGAGTTCGAGGCCAGCCTGGTCTACAAAGCGAGTTTCAGGACAGACTCCAAAGCTACAGAGAATCTCTGTTGGGGAGGGGGGGAAGAGAAGAAAGAAAATTTGACCCTGGCCTCATTTGGTGAAGATTAAGCAATCACTATGCTCCAGTTACCAATTCAGCAAACCGAGGGGACTATTCCTAGGGGCTGCCGTTCCCAGCATTCATTGCTCTAAACGTGGAAGCTGAACTGCTGGGATATATGTGATTTAACCACCAAGGAGCAAGTCCCAAATGACTGAGTCTGACTTTGTACTATCTTGTCTCAACTTCAAAAGCTTTCTGCTTGTAATTACAATATGAATAATATTCTATCAATTGGTATGTTAGTGGAGTGCTTATTTGTTTCAGACCCGTGTGGCTGGGCATGAAGGCATGGGTAAGAAAGGGGATCTCTTTGAATTCAAAGCCAGCCTGATCTACATAGATGGCCCCAGGTCAGGTAAGGCTACACAGAGAAGTGCTGTCTCAAAAAAATGGTGTGTGTGTAGGGGGCAGAATTCCAGAGTAATAATATAGGTAGTGTCCTTATTGTACCTTTTCTTGGTAAGTAACATCCTTATCTTTTTAACTTTTGGGGTGTAGGGAGAATGCTAAGGATTGAACCACAGGACATCATAAGGTGCTTTCTACCCCTGAGCTACACTTTAGCCCATGTCATTGATTTTTCCAAAATGCATTTTAGCAGTCAGATGTCATGGTTACGCTTTTGTAACTTTTGTGCTCAAGAAGCAGAGGCAGGAGGATTGCACGAATTCAAAGCTATCCTATGGAGATGTCTCAAAAGTTTTACTTTAGGATGAGTCTGATGTAGGAGTGTTTCTATCTATCTGCTGTTTCATTGGTTAATTAATAAAGAAACTGCTTGGCCTGATAGGTTAGAACATAGGTGGGTGGAGTAGACAGAACAGGATGCTGGGAATGAGGCAGATGCCTCAGGCAATTGCCCTGCCTCTCCTCTCTGGGACAGTCACCATGAAGCCAGCCACCAGGTCAGACATGCTGAATCTTTCCCGTTAAGACACCACTTTGTGGTGCTACACAGATTATTAGAAATGGGTTAATCAAGATGTGAGAATTAGACAATAAGAGGCTGGAACTAATGGGCCAGGCAGTGTTTAAATGAATGCAAGTTTGTGTGTTGTTATTTCGGGTGTAAAGCTAGCCGTGTGGGATCCAAGCAGGATGAAAAGCAGGCCTGCTCGCCTCCTTACTACATGAGTATCTTGTTCTTCAGTAGAAATTGTTTTCCAGGTTTTTTGCTTGTGTTTTTTTTTTTCATACTCGGATTTGCCTGTGCAGCCTGGCTGTCCTAGAACTCAACTGTAGACCGGCCTGGCCTCGACTGTAGAAATTCGCTGCTTCTACCTCCTGAGTGCTGTGGTTTTGTGTGTCACCACCGCCTGCACCCTTTTTCTGATTTTTTAAATTATTTTGATTTATTTATTTAACTTTTTAAATTATGTATACAGTGTTTTACCTGCATGTATGCCTGCAGGTCAGAAGAGAGCACCAGATATCATGACAGATGGTTGTGAGCCACCATGTGGTTGCTGGGAATTGAACTCAGGACCTTTGGAAGAGCAACCAGTGCTCTTAACCCCTGAGCCATCTCTCCAGCCTTCTGTTCCAGATTTTGATTGCATCGTTTTTGTTTGTTCTTTAACCCAAGGTCTCAGGTGTCCCAGGCTGCTTGAACTGCTTATTTTCCTGCTTCCAAATGCTGCTGTTAATCCTGAGATTCACAAAAGAAAAACCAGCTCCACCATTTTAAGCCTAATTTGAAACAAGCTTTATTTAAATAATAAATACTAAGAGATGGCGCAGCAGTTAGGAGCACTGCCTGCTTTTCCAAAAGTCCTGAGTTCAATTCCCAGAAACTACCTGTTATCTCACAATCATCCATAATGAGATCAGGCGTCCTCTTGAGGAAGAGACCTGGTCAGTCGTCAGACCATGAAACCCAGTATGGAGAAGTTCAACAGAACCACCATACATGGGCTGCCCATGCATGCTTCAGCATTGCCAGGGCATAATTTTCATTTTGGGGGAGGGAGGGTGGTGTGTGTTTGTTTGTTTTTCAAGACAGAGTTTCTCTGTAGCTTTTGGTGCTTGTCCTGAAACTAGCTTTTGTAAACAGGCTGGCCTTGAACTCAGAGATCCACCTGCCTCTGCCTCCTGAGAGCTGGGATTAAAGGTGTGCGCCACCACTGCCAGCCAAATTCCATTTCTTTCATTCAAGCAAGATGGACTTTGGTCAGAACTACTCCCTGTAACTTCCCATCTGAGTGGCCCAAAACATGCATTACAGAACTGTTCGGGAAAACCCATCTGGCCATAATAATTTCCCATGAGTCTTTGTAGTTATTTTCTAAGAACAAAATTAGTACTTCTTTAGCATGCCTTTAATCCCAGCACTCGAAAGGCCTAGGCAGGCAGATCTCTGTATACAAGGCCAGCCTGGTCTACAAGAGCTAGTTCCAGGACAGGCTTCAAAGCTAGAGAGAAACTCTGTCTCAAAAAAACAAAAACAGGAACTACAACTCCCAGCATCTCAGGAAGTTACCTGGTCCTTGGGCAGGTGGGGCTTACAGATTAAGGTATTACAATGTAACTGTGGCACTGTGCTGCCAGGGATGGCAAACTGAATGTATCTTGGTGTGTGTCAACTATAGAACAGTACTGTGAAACATCCTATGTGTAAGTGGGCTCCCAGAAGGATAAGAAAGTCCCTTAACTCTGGCCTAGAATTGAATCTAGGGGTATAAGCAAACTTCTATTTTTTTTACCCTTGAGTAGATTTTCTTTATGCATATTTTATGTAAGGAAAAAATCAATAAAGAAATGACCACACAAATTTTAAGAGTTATTTATTTTATGTGTATGAGTATTCTGCCTACGATGTCTAAGATTTGCAGGGATGCAGTACCTGTAATGGTCAGAAGAGGGCATCAGATTCCCCCTGGGGTTGAGTAATAGATTGTGACCTGCCATGTGTGAGCTGGGAACTGAACCAGGTCCTCTGGAGAGCTCTAAACACTGAGTCTCAAAAAACCAGAAAGAAAGAAAGAGAGAGAGAGAGAGAGAGAGAGAGAGGGAGGGAGGAGAGAGGGAGGGAGGGAGGGAGGGAGGGAGGGGAGGGAGGGAG